>NC_070580.1:36042021-36043323 GCF_027409825.1 Scomber japonicus
CTCAATGAGACTATCTGTTTAAATAATGTATAACTTTTTCTACTTTTTCTTACATTATGTCAATCCACTGCATTTAAAATGAAGTACCAGTAATCCTCTTCCCACTCACAGCTCCATTAAGAGTTAAGAGGTGGAATAGTTTGTATATACAGTTATAATCAGCTCGCTCCAGTTATTGATAACGTGAGGACGGTTTGTAGAAGAGGTCAACAACAAGTTTCATTATTCCCTGATGATGATTCTCTTCTATAAATCCTACATCCAATCAATCTAATTATTATTTCTTCATCTGTTGGTGCAGCACACTAAATATCACATCCAAGAAGAGAGTTTCCAGGTGGTGAAGAGTTTAAACCTCTGATCCTCCAACAGCTGCTGCAGATACTAACATTTATCCATCCTCTCAGTCAGATAGTATCCTCCCATCACTCAGATATTATCCTCCATCACTCAGATATTATCCTCCATCACTCAGATATTATCCTCCATAACTCAGGAGAAGGAGGGTTAGGGTTAGGTCGACTTATAGGACGAGTTTCATGTTGACTTCTGATTATTGTCGTGCTGGTCGTGTTTAATTTATTTAGCTGTTGTGATGACTGTGCTCGTTCAGTGATGCAGTGCTCCTGAGTTTGAAGTGATTTCATGTTTGTTTCATGTTGTAATTTAGACTGTAAAGGCTTATTTTTATATTTACTTTTATTTTTTACTTAGTTTGACCCTCGTGTCGTCTCCCGGGTCAAATCGACAGCCTCTCCAGACTCTTTATACTACCGTCGGTGTGTGGGTGTCACTCGTTATTGTGTGCGTATCAGATCAACTTGACCTGCCATGTTCCAGCTAAGATTCGGTTTCACGGGATTCTACTTGTAAGTGTTGGCGTCCTGATCTCCTTTGGGTATATCAATATGGTAAAAACAAAAGAATACTCCTCACGTTGCAGCTACTCACACATACATCTTTTATTTTTTCTTCTCTCCATTCAATATTTCAAATACACCTAGGAAAAAGTATAGTAGCGATGCAGCATATATTTTCTTTTTTTTTTTTTGTACTGGGAACCTCAAAGAAGCTCAGTTAGCATTTATTTTATACATGAAGATAATATATGTCTGTGATGTGAGTTACATACATCATGCAATAAAGTGGTATTCTCCCAGGCGGGGAGTTCTGGTCCTCTGAAATGAGGCCAACGTGGAAGTAACTTAGAACTGCATTCTATCAAAAGGCCACCAGGGGGCGACCGTCTCTATACAAGTCAATGGAGAATTCACCAACTTCTCACTTGATTTCTAACCTCAG
>NC_070580.1:36043523-36056023 GCF_027409825.1 Scomber japonicus
TCCCTTCCTCCCTTCTTTCCTTTCTTTGTCCTCCCTTCCTTCCTCCCTCCCTTCCTTCCTTGATCCCTCCCTCCTTTCCTTCCATCTTCCTCCCTCCCTTTATTCCTTCCTTCTTCCTCCCTTCCTTGATCCCTCCCTCCCTCCCTTCCTTCTTCATTCCTTCCTTCCTTCCTTCCTCCCTCCCTTCCGTCCTTCCTCCCTTCCTTCCTTCCTTCCTCTTTTCCTTCCTTCCTTTCCTCCCTCCCTACCTCCCTTCTGTCCTTCCTTCCTTGACTCGAGGATGACAGGAGGGTTAAAAGGAGATATTTCCATAGTGCTACTGTGGACTCAAACAACTCAGCATCATTTCTATCATTTTTTTCCTATTTGAGCTCAAATCTAATCTTTTATTAAACGTAAACTCCTCCCGACTGATCCAAACAGCCGAACACAAGTGTATCAGACATTTTGTGGATATTGGACAATTTCATTTTAGCAATGAAATTGAGTCCACAGGGTCTCAATTAGGGAAATGAGAGATTTAATCTTGAGCAGGCTGGCTGTGAGAAGTTAAAGTGGAACGCTGTAATGATTATTATCATTATTAATATTATCCAGTGAGTCACTAAAACACTCTGAGAGGTCCAGGAGAGGAGGTCCAGGAGAGGAGGTCCAAGAGAGGAGGTCCAGGAGAGGAGGTCCAGGAGAGGAGGTGAGTCTGCTGCTCATGGTGATGACAATAAGATAGTAGAAGAAGAAAGAAGAGAATAGAATAGACAGATAGTGCTGCTGCTGTCTGCTGTAGCTTTAATTACTGCCCAAGAAGAAGAAATAAATAAAAACTGTACAGGAAGTCAACATCAAATGACTTAATGTACAGTTAAAATACCATTAAAATACCTATAGGTGTATTTTAAAGCAAATCAAATCATTGTTTTATGCTACAACCTTATATTTAATGCTCTATTCCTCCTATTTTTCTGCACTTTGTTTTTATATATATATTTTTTTTTAATATATTTTTATTACTATTAGTGGGGGTGGAAAGCACATTGAGTTGCCATTGTGTATGAAATGCTCTATATAAATATCAATAAAGCTGCTTTGCCTTGCTTTGTCTATTTCACTCAGTTATCTACAGTTCAGTATTTGTAATGTAACTCTGATTTTTGGGCCCATTTTGATGATTTAAGGCGGGGGTGTCCAAACTATTCCACAAAGGGCCGTGTGGCTGCAGGTTTTCATTGCAACCAAGCAGGAGCACACCAGACTTGATTCATTTAATCAGCTGATCTCTGTCTTCAGGCAGCTGATTGGTCAAATGGTGTGCTCTTGATTGGTTGGAACTAAAACCTGCAGCCGCATGGCCCTTTGTGAAATAGTTTGGACATGCCTGCTTTAAGGTGATTATCTACCCAGAAAACTCAAGTCAACATATTTCCAGTAAAGCTTCAGTCAAACAGTGAATATCTGCTTCTATAGAAATGTGTCTTTATTAACTTTCCACCTTGTACCACTGGGATATATTCATGGGGGGGAGGGGGGGGGGGGGGTATACGGTTATCAGTTAGACCACATACAACCTCCACACGAGTATCAAAACCAAATATTATTGTATGATCGGTACAATACAGCCAGCCACAACACAGCCAGTCTGTATTTTATCGTTTCACTGCTCAATTAAGACACTTATAAACATATAAACATGTGATGGGATTGATTCATCATCATAGTCTGAAGGAGAGCAAAGGAAACGTTCCTCTTCATATTCTATTAAAACTAAACCTGGGGTTTAGTTAGAAGGTTAGAAATGTGGATAAAGTGGTTTATTTACAGAGTTAGAGCTAAAATGAAATCAGCTTCAGCCTGATGATTTCAGCTCAGGTAGGAACCAAATGCATTGTGGGTAATCGTGTAGTTTACTACAGTGTAAACGGTCTGCTTACTATCTGGTCCTTTAGTGTGTAGGATGGAAGTATGTAGTATGTAGTATAGAAGTATGTAGTATAGAAGTATGTAGTGTGTAGTATAGAAGTATGTAGTATGTAGTATAGATGTATGTAATATAGAAGTATGTAGTGTGTAGTATAGAAGTATGTAGTATAGAAATATGTAGTATGTAGTATAGAAGTATGTAGTATGTAGTATAGAAGTATGTAGTGTGTAGTATAGAAGTATGTAGTATAGAAGTATGTAGTGTGTAGTATAGAAGTATGTAGTATAGAAATATGTAGTATGTAGTATAGAAGTATGTAGTATGTAGTATAGAAGTATGTAGTGTGTAGTATAGAAGTATGTAGTATAGTAGTATGTAGTATAGAAGTATGTAGTATAGAAGTATGTAGTGTGTAGTATAGAAGTATGTAGTATAGAAATATGTAGTATGTAGTATAGAAGTATGTAGTATGTAGTATAGAAGTATGTAGTGTGTAGTATAGAAGTATGTAGTATAGAAGTATGTAGTGTGTAGTATAGAAGTATGTAGTATAGAAATATGTAGTATGTAGTATAGAAGTATGTAGTATGTAGTATAGAAGTATGTAGTGTGTAGTATAGAAGTATGTAGTATAGTAGTATGTAGTATAGAAGTATGTAGTATAGAAATATGTAGTGTGTAGTATGTAGTATAGAAGTATGTAGTGTGTAGTATAGAAGTATGTAGTATAGTAGTATGTAGTATAGAAGTATGTAGTGTGTAGTATGTAGTATAGAAGTATGTAGTGTGTAGTATGTAGTATAGAAGTATGTAGTGTGTAGTATAGAAGTATGTAGTATAGTAGTATGTAGTATAGAAGTATGTAGTATAGAAGTATGTAGTGTGTAGTATAGAAGTATGTAGTATAGAAGTATGTAGTGTGTAGTATGTAGTATAGAAGTATGTAGTGTGTAGTATGTAGTATAGAAGTATGTAGTGTGTAGTATGTAGTATAGAAGTATGTAGTATGTAGTATGTAGTATAGAAGTATAGTAGTATGTAGTGTGTAGTATAGAAGTATGTAGTATAGTAGTATGTAGTATAGAAATATGTAGTATAGTAGTATGTAGTATAGAAGTATGTAGTATAGTAGTATAGTAGTATGTAGTGTGTAGTATAGAAGTATGTAGTATAGTAGTATGTAGTATAGAAATATGTAGTATAGTAGTATGTAGTATAGAAATATGTAGTATGTAGTATGTAGTATAGAAGTATGTAGTGTGTAGTATAGAAGTATGTAGTATAGTAGTATGTAGTATAGAAGTATGTAGTGTGTAGTATAGAAGTATGTAGTATAGAAATATGTAGTATGTAGTATAGAAGTGTGTAGTATGTAGTATAGAAGTATGTAGTATAGAAGTATGTAGTATGTAGTATAGTAGTATGTAGTATAGTAGTATGTAGTATAGAAGTATGTAGTATGTAGTATGTAGTATAGAAGTATGTAGTATGTAGTATAGAAGTATGTAGTATAGTAGTATGTAGTGTGTAGTATAGTAGTATGTAGTGTGTAGTATAGTAGTATGTAGTGTGTAGTATAGTAGTATGTAGTATGTAGTATAGTAGTATGTAGTGTGTAGTATAGTAGTATGTAGTATAGAAGTATGTAGTATAGTAGTATGTAGTATAGAAGTATGTAGTATGTAGTATAGAAGTATGTAGTATAGAAGTATGTAGTATGTAGTATAGTAGTATGTAGTATAGAAGTATGTAGTATGTAGTATAGTAGTATGTAGTATGTAGTATAGTAGTATGTAGTATAGAAGTATGTAGTATGTAGTATAGTAGTATGTAGTATAGAAGTATGTAGTATGAAGTATAGTAGTATGTAGTCTGTAGTATAGTAGTATGTAGTATGTAGTATGTAGTATGTAGTATAGTAGTATGTAGTATGTAGTATAGTAGTATGTAGTATAGTAGTATGTAGTATAGTAGTATGTAGTATGTAGTATAGTAGTATGTAGTGTAGTAGTATGTAGTATAGTAGTATAGTAGTATGTAGTATAGTAGTATGTAGTATGTAGTATGTAGTATAGTAGTATGTAGTATGTAGTATAGTAGTATGTAGTATGTAGTATGTAGTATGTAGTATAGTAGTATGTAGTATGTAGTATAGTAGTATGTAGTATAGTAGTATGTAGTATAGTAGTATAGTAGTATGTAGTATGTAGTATGTAGTATAGTAGTATGTAGTATGTAGTATAGTAGTATGTAGTATAGTAGTATGTAGTATAGTAGTATGTAGTATAGTAGTATGTAGTATGTAGTATGTAGTATGTAGTATAGTAGTATGTAGTATGTAGTATAGTAGTATGTAGTATGTAGTATGTAGTATGTAGTATAGTAGTATGTAGTATAGTAGTATGTAGTATGTAGTATAGTAGTATGTAGTATGTAGTATAGTAGTATGTAGTATGTAGTATAGAAGTATGTAGTATAGAAGTATGTAGTATAGAAGTATGTAGTATGTAGTATAGAAGTATGTAGTATAGAAGTATGTAGTATGTAGTATAGAAGTATGTAGTATAGAAGTATGTAGTATGTAGTATAGAAGTATGTAGTATGTAGTATGTAGTATGTAGTATGTAGTATAGAAGTATGTAGTATGTAGTATAGAAGTATGTAGGATGTAGTATAGTAGTATGTAGTATAGAAGTATGTAGTATAGAAGTACGTAGTATAGTAGTATGTAGTATAGAAGTATGTAGTATAGAAGTATGTAGTGTGTAGTATAGAAGTATGTAGTATAGAAGTATGTAGTATGTAGTATAGAAGTATGTAGTATGTAGTATAGAAGTATGTAGTATAGAAGTATGTAGTATGTAGTATAGAAGTATGTAGTATAGATGTATGTAGTATGTAGTATAGTAGTATGTAGTGTGTAGTATAGAAGTATGTAGTATGTAGTATAGAAGTATGTAGTATGTAGTATAGAAGTATGTAGTATAGTAGTATGTAGTGTGTAGTATAGAAGTATGTAGTATGTAGTATAGAAGTATGTAGTATAGAAGTATGTAGTATGTAGTATAGAAGTATGTAGTATAGATGTATGTAGTATGTAGTATAGTAGTATGTAGTGTGTAGTATAGAAGTATGTAGTATGTAGTATAGAAGTATGTAGTATAGAAGTATGTAGTATAGAAGTATGTAGTATGTAGTATAGTAGTATGTAGTATAGTAGTATGTAGTATAGTAGTATGTAGTATGTAGTATAGAAGTATGTAGTATAGAAGTATGTAGTATAGTAGTATGTAGTGTGTAGTATAGTAGTATGTAGTATGTAGTATAGAAGTATGTAGTATAGAAGTGTGTAGTATAGAAGTATGTAGTATAGAAGTATGTAGTATAGAAGTATGTAGTATGTAGTATAGAAGTGTGTAGTATGTAGTATAGAAGTATGTAGTATAGAGGTATGTAGTATGTAGTATAGAAGTATGTAGTATAGAGGTATGTAGTATGTAGTATAGTAGTATGTAGTATGTAGTATGTGGTTTCGAACACAGCCCAGGACTATCTGCAGCATCTCCTTCACTACTCATCGTGAGCCTCCGTCTGTGGAGCCATGAACCAAACTCACAACTACTTTAACTATGATTATATGAGATGCACAAGAAGAAGAAAAGAAGAAGCATAATTCCTCTTTAAAGCCTGTTAATGGATTCTCTCTTCCTGTAAACAGTCCAGGACTAAATGCATATCATGTTTGGGGGTTTATGGAACTTGTGCTCATGTTTAATGCATCAGAAACATATTACATGCACATTTACGTAGCAGTGTGTTCCAGCTATAAGCATATGAAAGGGAAGAAATGGGAGTCCCTCGAGTGTGAAGCAGAGCAGCGCCGAACCACGGGGAGGGTGTGTGTGTGTGTGTGTCGGCTTTAGTGTGTGTGTGTGTGTGTGGGCTTTAGTGTGTGTGTGTGTGTGTGTGTGAGAGAGAGAGAAAGAGAGCGAATCAATTTGAGGTGTAGATCTTCAGAGCGAGGGCAATTTTGCAAAGTGAAAGGGAGAAAAAGTCAGAAAATGAAAGATGGTGTGCACACAGTGTCTGCAGCATGTTTGATAGAGAGAGAGAGAGAGAGAGAGAAAGAGAGAGAGAGAAAGAGAGAAAGAGAGAGAGAGAGAGGCTTTACTGGCTCACAATATTCCTGCACGCATGTTTGAAGCAGAAAGAAGAGGAACATGACAGGAAGACGCTTGTTCATGTTTATCGTCTATGCATGAATATCTATGTACATTACAGCATATAGTGGATGTTCGTGCAGATTGGTGGGCACTGAGTGTGTGTGTGTGTGTGTGTGTGTGTGTGTGTGTGTGTGTGTGTGTGTGTGTGTGTGTGTGTGTGTGGTCTCCTCCTGATCAAAACATGAACCTCGTCATTCTAACATCCTGCAGAAAGCCCACAGGCACGTACAGGCAAAGTTTCAAGTGCACTCAGAGCTCAGGCAGATGGATTGCGTGTGTGTGTGTGTGTGTGTGTGTGTGTGTGTGTGTGTGTGTGTGTGTGTGTGTGTGTGTGTGTGTGTGTGTGTGTGAGAGACTTTCCCCCGTACCCTCTGGTTGCTGCTGCTCCACAGCTGAAGGGGAGGATGAGGATTTTTTTTTTTTTTGCAAGTATGACGAGACGAGTGAAAACAGAAAACAGAGAGGTGAAGATGATGAGAGCTTTTTACTCATTCATGTGTGTGTGTGTGTGTGTGTGTGTGTGTGTGTGTGTGTGTGTGTGTGTGTGTGTGTGAGCATGTGAGGCAGATTGCCTTTTAAAGCTACATAACAACCAGCGTTGAGATAAAAGGTGAGGGGAGCCTGATAACAAACAGCAGCAGCAGAGAACAGAAGTAGGACACTTCATCACACAGCTGGGATCAGATCTGCTCTTTAACCAAACTGTGAACCACCAACCTTCCTCTGACTGTAATACCTAAAGCAGGGGGGTCAAACATGCGGCCCGTGGGCCAGAACCGGCCCGCTGAGGAGTCCAATTCGGCCCACTTTGCTTCCTGTCTTCTTTCTTTACATCTGTCCTTCCTTCCATCTTTCCTTCCTGTCTGCTTTTCCTTTCTTCCTTCCTTCCATCTGTCTTTGCTCCCTTTCTTTATTCCTTCTTCCCTTTCGTCCATCTTTCCTTCCTTCCTTCCTTCAATTTGTCCTTCCTCCCTTTCTTCCTTCAATCTTTCCTACCTCTCTTCCTTCCTTCCTTCAATCTGTCCTTCCTCTCTTTCTTCCTTCAATCTGTCCTTCCTCTCTTCCTTCCTTCCTTAAATCTGTCCTTCCTCCCTTTCTTTATTCCTTCTTCCCTTCCTTCCTTCCTTCCTTCAATCTGTCCTTCCTCGCTTCCTTCCTTCAATCTGTCCTACCTCTCTTCCTTCCTTCCTTCAATCTGTCCTTCCTCCTTTTCTTCCTTCAATCTGTCCTTCCTCCCTTAAATCTGTCCTTCCTCTCTTCCTTCCTTCCTTAAATCTGTCCTTCCTCCCTTTCTTTCTTCCTTCTTCCCTTCCTTCCTTCCTTCCTTCAATCTGTCCTTCCTCTCTTCCTTCCTTCAATCTGTCCTTCCTCTCTTCCTTCCTTCAATCTGTCCTTCCTCTCTTCCTTCCTTCCTTCAATCTGTCCTTCCTTTCTTTCTTCCTTCAATCTGTCCTTCCTCCCTCCCTTCCTTCCTAACTTCCTTCCTTCCTTCCTTCCTTCCTATGATCCGGCCCACATCAGATGAAATGTGGCTGTATGTGGCCCTTTAACTAAAATAAGTTTGACAGCCCTGTTAATAGAGTATTACTTTCATTTCTGTCAGTAAAATATAACTTCTTACAACCTTGTGGTCACATGATCACCTCCACCTCGTGTCTGCTGCCTCCACCTCGTGTCTGCTGCAGAGCGACAGCATGTTCAGTGACTCTGAGGTCAAGCTGTGTATAGATGAAGCCACAGGCAGACACACTTGTTTCCACCAAGCCGTCGAGGTTTCACAGTAAAAGCAGCAGTTTATTTATACATCCAGTCGATGGCAGCAGAATGTGACCGCTGTTAGTCCGCTGTCAAGCCGCAGCAGCAGATAATAATAACTACAGCTTCCTTCACTCTGGACAGATGGATGTTAACCTTCCTGTCGTCCTCCCGGGTCAAATTGACCCCGTCAGTCTTGACTGTTTCTTTCTTCCTTTCTTTCTTCCTTCTTTCCTTCCTTCCTCTTTCCTCTTTTCATTCCTTCTTCCTCCCTCCTTCCCTTCCTCCCTTCCTTCCTTTCTCCCTTCCTTCTTCCTCCCTCATTTCCTTCCTTCTTCCTCCCTTCCTTTCTCCTTTCCTTCCTTCATTCTTCTCTCCTTTCCTTACTCCCTTCCTCCCTCCTTTCCTTCCTTCCTCCTTCCCTCTCATCCTTCCTAGGCTCGAGGACAACAGGAGGGTTAAAGGCTGAAGGGTTGAATCTCTCAAATATCAAAAAGTCAGAATCTATTTCAGCTCAAATTCTCAAGTGATTTCACCAAAAATCTATTAAGTGTCACAAAAATGTGAAAAATGATGTTTCATACTGTAAACGGTCCTTTAAAAATAACAACAACAATAAAAAATCATTGTCTGCTCTTTGACCCTGATAATATATTGATCATATGTTGAACAGAAATAACAATAAAATCTAGAAATGGCTCAAAAATCTCCAGAATTATTGAGTGAAGCCAACAGAGATTATTATAAAGTTCAGTCTGGGAGATGATTCTGTTTTATTGTGTTTAGATAAATAAACATGTCTTTCTGATGAGATTACTGCAGTCACACAGTTGTCTGTGTCCTCTGAGGAGATTATTGTTCTGTCAGATTATTTTAAAGGTGAGATCATGATATACTCATGTGGAGAAACCATAGACTGTATAAAAGAAATGGACGTAACATCCGTGACGTCACCCATTGGTTTGTGGACTGCTGCTGGGAAGCCAATAGTTTCTAATCTAGGCAGCGCCATCTTGAAAATGTCAGGTGCATGCTGGGAAAAATAAAAACATGGATTCTACTTATATGGGCATGAAGCGGAGTCATGGGACGGAGCGGGGAGGTTGCTATGGTTACGAGGGCTGGATCTCGAGGACATTGGTCAATCAACCTGTCAATCAGGACGTAGCCACGCCCCCTAATGCATACCCTGCTTTATCGTCACATATAAAATCAGGGAGGCCAAAATGTCCCAAATGAACATCATACTGCATTGAAGAAGGCTTTAAACTAGCGATTGAGACCATAAACACATTTTGAAAACGTTTACTGAGGTTAGAAATCAAGTGAGAAGTTGGTGAATTCTCCATTGACTTGTATAGAGACGGTCGCCCCCTGGTGGCCTTTTGATAGAATGCAGCTCTAAGTTACTTCCTGGTTGGCCTCATTTCAGAGGACACTGTGACTCGTTACAGTTGGACAACAACTGTTCGAGGGAATCGTTCAGTAAATGGTAAATATTATTCGTAGCTGTTACCAAACGCCATGACAGGCAAACAACCATTACATAAATACAATTATGATAAGAAGGATGAAAACTGTATAATAAGTCTCTTTCATTGTGTGTGGTGGTTGAACAGAGTCTGTTTATCTGCAACATCTTTATATTTGTGTTGATAATCTAATAAATGCTGCTGTTGGTGTTTCAGTGAGGTAGTGTGTCACTTTCACTAGATGTAGTTTAAACAACCTGAATTATTTATTGACCTTGTAACATCCGTGAAGTCGTCCACTGTACACTTCCTGCTCTCTACCTTCATGTAATTAGCTGCTGGAGCCAGATGTTGATATCTGTTCAGCCACTTTCACTAATTCACAACAGACTGCAGCTCTGCAAAAAATAGCTTTGGGTGCTAATATACACACACACACACACACACACACACACACACACACACACACACACACACACACACACACACACACACACAGCTGCAGGCTCTAACATCAGTGGTGTACAGTGAGGAAAATACTGATCAGCGCTGATGTAGAAGATCATCTCAGGAAGAAGAACCAGCTCACTTCCTGTCCTCAGATGGCTCACTTCCTGTCCTCAGATGTTTGCAGTACTTTCTGGTTTTCCTCTTTTTCTCCTCTCACTGAGGACTGACATGATCTCTCATGTTTGCCTTCAGACTGAACTCAGTTAGCAGAGCACAGACCTGCCTGCACTGAACTGAACACCTCTACAATTTACAATACAGACGCTTTATTTGTCCCCGAGGGGCAATTTAAAAGGCGTGAGGAGCATCATTAAAAAAAAAAGGACAGACAGAATCAACAACATAAAACCATAAAGTGCTATAGTCAGTCTTTCAGTGACTGTCAAAGTGCTCTGTGCTTCATGGTAAAGTGCTGTGTGCATTCAGTCAGTTGAGGGGCAGTGATGTTGGGACAAGAAGGGGTCAGAGTTCAGGAGCTGGACTGCTGTGGGGACAAAGGTGGCCCTCCTGCTTTGTGTTCTGCAGCGTGGACAGCGCAGCCTGATGGGAGCCACTCAAACACTGAGTGTAGAGTGTGTGAAGGGTCACGTAGGATCCTGTTGTTGGTCACAGAAAGCAGACAGCGCTCTAACAGGGTGTCCAATGATTTTGAGACGAATGAGAATGTTAGGATGCTCTCGATGAAGGAGTGGTAAGGGTGGAGGATGTCGGGGTAGGAGCCATTAACAGGCACCCTCTGTGACTGGTTGGTTAAAATGTCAGTAATCCACATGGTGAGCTGGTGATCCAAATTGAACCGGGTTATTAACTTTTCGGCAAGGATGTGTGGCTGCATGGTGTTGAATGCAGAAGAGAAGTCTGCAAACAGGAGCCTGGCGGTGGTGTTGGGGGTTTCCAGATGTTTGTGGATGGTCTCCAAGATGAACAGCTTGGCGTCGTCCACTCCCCTGCCGGCCGTGTATGCGAACTGCAGTGGGTCCATCAATGGCTCAACAGACTTGGTGATGGAGTTTTTGACAATCCTCTCCATCGCCTTCATCACCAAGGAGGTCAGGGCCACAGGCCTCAGGGCATTTAGTCCCTTCTTGGGGATGGGAATGACATCTGGGGCACAGTGCTGCAGTTCATGGAAGTCTGGAACAGCTGCTGGAAAACCTCCCCCAGCTGCTCAGCACAGTGCTTTAGGGACCGCCCACAGATGTTGTCGGGTCCAGTAGCAGTGTTAGATTTGGTCCTCTTGAGGGTTCTCACCACCTCTTCCCTGCTGAAGGTGAAAGTTGAGTCATCAGGATGGAGTGTGGAGACGATGGTGGAGTTGAGGTCGTTGGGTAGAGATGTTGTGTTGCAGCCATCAACCTGGACGGGTTTACGAGTTCAGCTGTACAGTTCACAGCTGCCATGTTCTTCAGGCCCTGCCAGGCAGAGCGGAGGTTCCCCTGGGAAAAGGAGACCTCCACTTTGTTCTTATAGTCAAGCTTGGCCTCTCGATTGATCTCCTTCTTCTCCTCCTCCGAGCCAGTGAAGAAAATCCTTTTTTTCTTATTGAGTACTTGTTTTAGTTAGGAGGAGGAGATGGAATAAAACCTCAGCTCTGGTTTTGAGGATATTTTGAAGGCCAATCATCAAGACACACCATCATTTGCTTTCTTATTAACCCTTAAACAGGCCTTACTAGTTATGTCATTTGCACCTAAAGTAAGGAAGGAAGGAAGGAAAGGAGGGAGGACGAAGGAAGGAAGGAAGGAAAGGAGGGAAGAAGGAAGGAAAGGAGGGAGGAAGGAAGGAAGGTAGGAAGGAAAGGAGGGAGGGAGGAAGGAAGAAAGGAAAGGAAGGAGGAAGGAAAGGAGGGAGGAAGGAAGGAAGGAAGGAAAGGAGGGAGGAAGGAAGGAAGGTAGGGAGGAAAGGAGGGAGGGAAGGAGGAGGAAGGAAGGAAGGAAGGAAGAAAGAAAGGAAGGACAGATGAAGGAAGGAAGAAAGGACAGAAGAAGGGAACATTTATCCTAACAGCTGAACTTAGATCTAAGGAAGGAAGGAAGGAAGGAAGGACAGATGAAGGAAGGAAGGAAGGACAGAGGAAGGACCCGGGAGAACGACAGGAAGGTTAAAGAGTCTGTATCTCCTGGTGCACGTTGTCTGTTTAAGAGTTAATAACAATATGACACACGGGTGGATGTAAAGGAGCTTTCAGACTAGAGCTGGGGGGCGATGTGGACAAAATCAAGTATCACCATATATTTAACCCTTTATAGGACACTCATTGAAAGGAAGGGAGGAAGGAAGGAAGGAAGGAAGGAAGGAAGGAAGGAAGGAAGGAAGGAAGGGAGGGACGGAAGGAAGGTAGGGGGGAGGAAAGAAAGAGAGAGAGGAGGGAGGGAGGAAGGGAAGAAAGAAGGAAGGAAGAAGAAAGGGGGATGGAGGAAGGAAAGAAGGAAGGGAGGAGAGAAAGAGGGAGGGAGGAAGAACAGATGGAAGGAAGGAAGGACGGAGCGAGGAAAGAAGGAAGGGAGGAGAGAAGGAGGGAGGGAGGAAGAACAGATGGAAGGAAGGAAAGGAACGAAGGAAGGACGGAGGAAGGAAAGAAGGAAGGGAGGAGAGAAGGAGGGAGGGAGGAAGAACAGATGGAAG
>NC_070580.1:36066023-36076161 GCF_027409825.1 Scomber japonicus
CTCCACACTACTACATAGTTATCAGCCTTTTCACATGTTGTCTGTAGCCATTTTCCAACATGTATGATATGTTTAGAAGTAAATCAATGAATTGACTTTACACAGACTTTAATATGAGACTGTGTTGTTCTCCAGAAGCTTCCTTCCTCCATTTAATACACTTTAAATATGGATCACCTGATAACATTGGGACACTTTAGAAATATAATTGTTTTAATTATGAGTTTTTGATCTTTGTATTTCTGCTATTTGATTCATTTTTATGCTTTTACACCTTTTAAATCTTCTGTTAATTAATTAGGCATTGTTTAATTTGGTTTTATGTCATCTCAGCATCACCATGATGAAAATCCACCTATTCACATTTCATTACTGTGTTCTTCCTACAGACCTGATGATGTATTTCAGTGGTTGTGACTATAAACTATTTTATTCTCCTTTAAGGTTTTAACTGTAAAACTAAACCCAAGTTGAATTGTCCCAGTTGATTAAAGAACCTATAGAGCAGATCATAAACCTTAATCTCTAACAAGAACTGGGATTAAGAAAAGGTTAAAGTGTGTTTGGGGGTCATGTGTGGGTCAGTACAGTGGACCGGTTAGGATGAGGATTAACGCTGCGTCCCAATTACTTCTGAAGTTGGACGTTAGAGTCGAGAATGACGTCACACACTCAGAGATTGAAGCGTTCCAGTTCAAGAAGTCAGAAAACCAGTTCTAGCCGGGTCAGAGGCTGACAGCAGCATGTCAGAGAGAAGCTGGACAGTGATGTGTGGAAGACGGATTCAATGATGATAAAAAAGGATATTATTAAAACTTTCACACTGCTGATGCACGACGATATCATCTTAGATCAGGGGTGTCAAACATGCGGCCCGCGGGCCAGAACCGGCCCACCGAGGGGTCCAATCCGGCCCACTTTCCTTCTTTTCCTTCCTTCCTTCCATCTGTCCTTTCTTCCTTCCTTCCTTCCTTCTGTCCTTCCTTCCTCCCTTTCATCCTCCTGTCCTTTCTTTCATCTGTCCTTCCTACCTTCCTTTCTTCCTTCCTTCTGTCCTTCCTTCCTCCCTTTCATCCTCCTGTCCTTTCTTTCATCTGTCCTTCCTTCCTACCTTCCTTTTTCCTTTCTTCCTTCCACCCTTTCTTCCTTCTGTCCTTCCTCCCTTCCTTCCTTCTTCCTTTCTTCCTTCCTTCCTCCCTTTCATCCTTCTGTCCTTTCTTTCATCTGTCCTTCCTTCCTACCTTCCTTTTTCCATTCTTCCTTCTGCCCTTCCTCCCTTCCTTCCTTCCTTCTTCCCTTCCTTCTGTCTGTCTGTCCTTCCTACCTTTCTTCCCTCCTTCCTTTTGTCTGTCTTTCTTTCCTTCCCTTCTCATTTCCTTCCTTCCTTCCTTCCTTCCTTCCTTCTGTCTGTCTGTCCTTCCTACCTTTCTTCCCTCCTTCCTTTTGTCTGTCTTTCTTTCCTTCCCTTCTCATTTCCTTCTTTCCTTCCTTCCTTCCTTCCATCTTTTTAATGATCCGGCCCACATGAGATCAAATTAGTCTGTATGTGGCCCTTGAATGAAAATGAGTTTGACTCCTCTGTCTTAGATTGTAAAGTCAAGGTTGTCGGAAATCTGACTTCCGGGAAACTGGGAACTTAGAAATCTCGACTTCTGAGTACAAATGGAACTTACCATTAGACCTGAGCAAAGATTTGGGGGTTAAAAAATATACTGTAAAACTAAAAATTAGGGAAAAACATCTGTAATTATCAGGATCAAGGTGTTAATTAAATATAAGTGCTGCAGTGGAGGAGGAGAGGAAGAGAAAAAACAGGAAATCCAAAAACACAAAACACTGAATATTTTCCCGCCTGATCATCCTGCTGCTTCTTTCAGCCTCAAAAACAATACAGACTCATTTATAGTGATGAGGAGTTTGTAATAAAATGAGTCCATGTATAATATCGGAGGCAGAAAAGAACTAATATTGTAAATCTGCCTCTTCATCCTGCCGTTTGTCTCATAGCTTCTTTATTTCCTCACATATCAGTAACCATTATTTCTAAAGCCCAGAAACATGTTAATCTGTGTGTGTGTATTTGTGTGTATAGAAAGTGGGTTAGGTGACATAAAGCTGCGTAACCTCTAAGCCCTCAATCTGTTAGACATGCATATTACCACCACATCATATACAGGCTTGGCTGCTCTTAACAAACCTGCCTACACTATAACAGTTCAAGCATCTCTGCTCACCACTGACATTAAACAGGCTTTAAAATGTAGGTAGTTGGGTCAGATCACTCCACTAAAGCTTTATTTAAACCCTTACATACCATTCAGGGTTAAATTTGACCCAGTTTTACATTTTAGAGCAGTAAAAACTATTACTTATACTAAAAAACACACTATTTTTTCTCTTTTTGACTCACCTAATGTAACACAGAATATAGAAAACTTGAGTGTTTGACCCATATTTATTAAAAAACAATACTTAAAATGTTTCTTCTCCATAAACTAAAAGCATAAAAACTGCAGAATAAAGTCTCTCTGGTCTCTGAAAGCTTCGTTAAGAATGAATCACACATTGATCTGTGACTGCTGACGTATTTATGAAGGATTTGTGGCTCAGGAGTTTTGTATAGAGGCTAATTATGAAGGTGGAGTTCAGTATGTGAGGATTAAAGTAATATAAAGCCTTAATACCGTGAACACAATCACCGCCATGAGCATCAGAAAGACTAATAAATGATAGCACACTAACAGAGGTAGAGGCATTCAAAAAAATCAATGACTTTGAGGGCAGAGAGGATTAATCACACACAGAAAGTCCTTGACAGCAGAATCTTTGGTGGAATAGGACTGAAGCCAAAGAGCCTCTTGTACTTTGAAAGCATTGAGTTCATAAAGCTTCACTGATCCACTGTGGATGAGTTTTAATAAAGTACTTGGAAAAAGCTGATTTATGACAATATGATACGATATGATAAAGTATGGTATGATATGGTACGATATTGTACAGTCCGATATGATACGGTGCGATACACTATGATACCGTACAGGATGGTACGATGCGGTACGATGCGGTACGATGCGGTACGATACAGTACGATAAGGTACGATACAGTACGATGCGGTACGATACGATATGATAAAGTAAGGCATGATATGTACGATATTGTTCAGTCCGATATGATAAGGTGCGATACACTACAATACAGTACAATATGGTGCGGTACAGTACGATACGATATGATACGATACAATACGGTACGATATGATACAGTACGATATGATACGGTACGATACGATATGGTACAATATGCTACAATATGCTATGATATGGTACGATACAGTGCGATACGGTACGATAAGGTACAATACGATATGGTATGATACGGTACAATAGGATACGATACAGTACGATACGATACGGTACGATACGATACGGTACGATACGATACGGTACGGTACGATACGATACGGTACGGTACGGTACGATACGATACGGTACGGTACGATACGATACGGTATGATACGATACGGTACGATACTGTATGATACGGTACAATAGGATACGATACAGTACGATACAATACAGTACGATACAATACGGTATGATACGGTACGATACGGCACGATACAGTACGATAAGGTACGATACAGTACAATACGATATGATAAAGTAAGGTATGATATGGTACGATATTGTAATGTCCGATATGATAAGGTGCGATACACTACGATACGGTACATTACGATACGGTACAGTACGATACGATACAATACGGTACGATATTGTACAGTACGATATGATACGGTACGATAGAGTACGATACGATACAGTAGATACGATATGGTACAATATGCTACAATATGCTATGATATGGTACGATACAGTGCGATACGGTACGATAAGGTACAATACGATATGGTATGATACGGTACAATAGGGTACATTACGATACAGTACGATACGAAACAGTACGATATGGTATGATACGATACACACAGTACGATACAGTACGATACGATACAGTACGATACGATACAGTACGATACGATACAGTACGATACGGTACGGTACGATACGATACAGTACGATACGATAAGGTATGATACGATACAGTAAGGTACGATATGATAAAGTATGTAACAATAGAGTATGATACAAAACGATAAGATAAGATACGATAAAATAGGATACGATAATCCTTTATTAGTCCCACGATGGAGAAATTTACAGCGTCAGCATCAAAGTGGATAGCTAAAATAAAATCAATCAATCAAAAGAATAAACAATAAATAATAAATAATACGTAAGTTAAGAAGCAATAAAAACAATTGGAAACAAAATAAAACTAGTCGAGGATAAAACTCTTGAGCAGCTGCAAATGTAAAGTATGAGATCATAAAGATTAGAGAGTGTTTCTTTAGTGTTTCCATGAACAGACGCAGTGCATCTATTAAACATGTCTGCTGCGGCTAATGGTGCAAGACGCTTTAATTAATGTGATGAAGTGTTTTACTTTGTGTTGTATTTACAGTAACTCTCTACATTACTCATAAACTGACACTTCTCTTCTCTCTCTGTCTGTACTGTAAATGTTTCTTAATTAAATTACTACTAAATGCCAAAATACTCAGTTTATCTTGACTTCAACACACATTTATACATTAGTTACATGTGTTTAACCCTCCTGTTGTCCTCAAGTCAAGGAAGGAAGGGAGGAAGAAGGAAGGAAAGGAAGGAAGGGAGGGAGGGAAGGAAGGAAAGGAAGGAAGGGAGGGAGGGAAGGAAGGAAAGGAAGGAAGGGAAGAAAGGAAGGAAGGAAGGGAGGGAGGGAGGAGGGAGGAAGGAAGGATGGAAGGGAGAGAGGAAGAAGGAAGGAAAGGAAGGAAGGGAGGAAAGGAAGGAAGGAAGGGAGGATTAAAGGAAAGAAGGAAGGGAAGGAAGGAAAGGGAGGAAGAAGGAAGGTGGGAGGAAGGATGGAAGGATGGGAGGGAAGAAGAAATGGCGGAAGAAGGAAGCCAGGGAGGGAGGAAGGATGGAAGGAAGGAAGGGAGGAAAGGAAAGGAATGGAGGAAGAAGGAAGGAAGGGACGGAGGAAGGGTGGAAAGGAGGGCGGAAGGAAGGGAGGAAAGGAAAGAAGGACAGAGGAAAGAAAGAGAGAAAGAGGAAGGAAGGAAGGAAGGAAGGAAGGAAGGACGGAAGGAGGGAGGGAAGAAGGAAGGACAGAAGGATGGAAGAAAGAGAGAAGGAGGAAGGAAGGAAGGAAGGAAGGAAGGAAGGAAGGAAAGAAGGAAGGAAGGAACACTCAAACCTATTTACATTCGAAATATTAATAAATGAAGTCATTAAGATTTGTTGCTTTTATTAGATACTGCAGAGCATCTTTATGGTATTCTTTGGTTCACTGACTATTTTATTATTATTTATTACACATATTTTTTGTTTTATTAATACAATGTTTTTATATTTTAGTAATTCTATATAGCTACAGATGTGTTTTATATTATGTGTGACTGTATTAGCTGTGGATGTAGCTGCTGTAACCAAGTCATTTCAATAAAATATCAATTTAAGTAATTAATTACAATAAACACCACATTTTCAATAAATCTGAGGCAAAGTGTGGGAACTGCAGTGTGTGTGAGTGTGTGTGTGTGTACGTGTGTGTGTGTGTGTGTGAGTGTGTATACGTGTGTGTGAGTGTGTGTGTGTGTGTGTGTGTGTGTGTGTGTGTGTGTGTGTCTGTGTGTGTGAGTGTGTATACGTGTGTGTGTGTTTTTGTGTGTGTGTGTGTGACAGCGTGTGTGTGTATTTGTGTGTGTGTGTGTGTGCGTGACAGCGTGTGTCTGTGTGTGTGTGTGTGTGTGTGTTTGTGTGTGTGTGTGTGTGTTTGTGTGTCTGTGTGTTTGTGTGTGTGTGTGTGTGTGTGTGACAGCGTGTGTGTGTATTTGTGTGTGTGTGTGTGTGCGTGACAGCGTGTGTCTGTGTGTGTGTGTGTGTGTGTGTTTGTGTGTGTGTGTGTGTGTTTGTGTGTCTGTGTGTTTGTGTGTGTGTGTGACAGCATGTGTGTGTGTGAGTGTGACAGTGTGTGTGTGTGTGTGTGTATGTGTACGTGTATGAGTGTGACAGCGTGTGTGTGTGTTTGTGCATGTGTGTTTGTGTGTGTATGTGTGTGTGTGTGTGTGTGACAGCATGTGTGTGTGTGAGTGTATGTGTGTGTGTGTGTGTGTGTGTGTGTGTGTGTGTGTGTGTGTGAGCCTCATCCAGTTGAGAGCAGGGATTTGATGAGTGAAATTGAAATATGAAATGGCTTCATAATCTCTCTGCCAGACAAAGGCGGGCGAGAGAGCGAGGTCAGTCCCGATTCACACACTCTTTGTTGGCAAGAACAATTCTAATGAAATTCTGTCGGCTAAAAAAAAAGAAAAAAAAAGAGAAGAAGAGGAGGAGGGAGGGAAAGAAATGATATAAAGCCGGACCAATATCGTTACATGAGGACCACTTTGGGAAATAAAAGTCGGTCTGATTGAATTCTTGAGTTCAGCTGTGAGAGAGATGATGAGTGATGAAGTCCGCAGAGAGAAAGAGAGAAAGCGAGAGCTGGAACTAAAGGAGTGAGAAATGAAAACAACTGAGAAACAGAGTGAGAGATAAAGATGGATGGATAATAAACGGAGAGAAGATTAACCGATTTATATCAGAAACTCAGAGATACAGAACTACAAATCCAACCTGAACAGCATTCAGGAAGAAATCTATGTGATGTACCGAAACCATGGCCCAAAAACCGAGGTACGGATCATAGCGTGGGTCACCTGTACCTTTGCACCCCTAGCTAATATGTGACAACCAGGCGGGGAGTTCTGGTTCTCTGAAATGAGGCCAACCAGGAAGTAACTTAGAGCTGCATTCTATCAAAAGGCCACCAGGGGGCGACCGTCTCTATACAAGTCAATGGAGAATTCACCAACTTCTCACTTGATTTCTAACCTCAGTAAACGTTTTCAAAATGTGTTTATGGTCTCAATCGCTAGTTTAAAGCCTTCTTCAATGCAGTATGATGTTCATTTGGGACATTTTGGCCTCCCTGATTTTATATGTGACGATAAAGCAGGGTATGCATTAGGGCGTGGCTACGTCCTGATTGACAGGTTGATTAACCAATGTCTTCGAGATCCAGCCCTCGTAACCATAGCAACCTCCCCGCTCCGCTCATGGCTCCGCCCATGACCCCGCCTCATGCCCATATAAGTAGAATCTGTGTTTTTATTTTTCCCAGCATGCACCTGAAATTTTCAAGATGGCGCTGCCTAGATTAGAAACTATTGGCTTCCGAGCAGGCAAACATACAGTGGTATCATATATGTGTTCGTCTTCTTCGGAGGAGAAGCCGATGCTAGCGTGATGCTAGCGTGATGCTAGCGTGATGCTAGCGTGATGCTAGCGTTAGCAGCTAATGCTACTTTAAAGTGACTCCACCTCTCTGCAGTAACTGATTCTGTGTTCTTGTGATATTTACAGGAAGATAAACTCAGACAGCTTCATTAGAAATAATAACATCCAGAAGTATAAATGAGTTTCCTGTCATCAGTCAGAGAGGAAATGATTTATTTTAGTCAGATTTTATTATTAAAAATTTAAATCCTACTCACGTCTGAATCTAATTGGATCCGATTTTAATTGCAGTAGACTGTAATGATTTTTTATAGTATCATCATCATCATTTATCATCATCATTTATCTTTATCTTTATCGTCCTATCGAGAAGTGATTAGAACGGAGCGGTCACGGAGCAGCGGAGAGAAGAAAGAGTCCAGATCATAATGAGACGAGGAGGCAGAGAACAGCTGTGAGGTTTAACCCTCCTGCTGTCCTCAGGTCAAGGAAGGACAGAAGGAAGGGAGGAAAGAAGGAAGGAAGGAAGGAAGGACAGGAGGAAGGGAGGGAAGAAGGAAGGAAGGAAGGAAGGACAGGAGGGAAGAAGGAAGGAAGGAAAGACGGAAGGAAGGAAGGAAAGAAAGGAGTAAGGAGGGAGGGACCTTTCTTCCTTCCTTCCTTTCTTTCATCTTTCCTTACTGTCTTCTCTCCTCTTCCTTCCATCTTTCCTTTCTTCCTTCCATCTTTTCATCCCGTCTTCTCTTCCTTCCTTCTATCTGTCTTTCACTCCTTCCTTCCTTCAAACTTTCCTTCATTCCTTTCTTTCATCTTTCCTCCTTCCTCCCTTCTTTTTAATGGACTGGCCCACATGAGATCAGATTGGTCTGTATGTGGCCCTTCAATGAAGATGAGTTAGACTCCTCTGCTCTACACTGAAGCATTGAGACAGTAAAGCTCTATATAACATACTGCATGTAGTGTTTGAGTGCATATGTTGCTCTGCATTAACTGATTCATGCTCAGAGCAGATGTGAGGTAATACATGCACGCTCTGATACATGCACGCTCTGATACATGCACGCTCTGATGGGACATGTTGTAGTTTTATATGCAGCAGATTCATCTAATGCAGCTCCAGAGTAGCCGAGACACGAGCCGAGAGACACGTCCAGAGTTTATTATCTGCATCACATGAATAAACACGAGTATTTAGCATTAATGAAACATGCTTTAAATTACAAATATAACATCAAGGAAGAGTTTAGCATATGTAAATAACCCTATAAATAAAATAGGGAGCGTGTCGGCCATATTTAGAGATGACATCACCGAGCTCAGGGGAGAAAATGCTCGCTGGCTGCTCACATTAAACTCTTCTTTTTTACTGGTTGGTGGATTCAGTCCAAAAAAAGCTGTGACTCTTTACTTCCTCTTTACTTCCACCTCAGCATCAGACCGACGTTTCCTGGCTGCACACCAACGCATTCATCCGGCCCCTGAGCTCCTCTTTAACCCGACACTGAGAGGATTAACATGCAGGAGGGATGAAAACGGACACATGGCTGCACACTGGAGTGTATTTTTTGTTGATGACTAAATATCTGAGTCTGTAGCAGAAGCCATGGGAAGGGAGGAAGGAAACAAGGATGGAAAGAAGGGAAAAGTGATAGGAAGGAAAGAAAGGAGGGAAGGAAAGACAAAAGGAAGGAAGGACGGAAGGGAGGAAGGGAGGAAGAAAGGAAAAGGGATAAGGAAGGAAGCAAGGAAGGAAGGAAGAAAGGAAAAGTGGAAGGATGGAAGGAAACAAAGAAGGAAAGAAGTAAGAAAGGGAAGAAGGAAGTAAGAAAGGAAAAGTGGAAGGATGGAAGGAAACAAAGAAGGAAAGAAGTAAGAAAGGGAGGAAGGAAGGAAGAAAGGAAAAGTGGAAGGATGGAAGGAAACAAAGAAGGAAAGAAGTAAGAAAGGGAAGAAGGAAGTAAGAAAGGAAAAGTGGAAGGATGGAAGGAAACAAAGAAGGAAAGAAGTAAGAAAGGGAGGAAGGAAGGAAGGACAGATGACAGGAGGGTATAGGAAGGAAAAGAAGACAGGAAGAAAGTGGGCCGGTTCTGGCCCACGGGCCGCATGTTTCCTCCCTCCATCCCTCCTTCCTTCCTCCCTCCCTTCTTCCTCCTTTCCTTCCTTCCTTCCTTCTTCTTTTCCTCCTTACTCATTTCCTTCCTCCCTGCACCCCTCCCTCCTTCCTTCCTTCCTTCCTTCCTTCCTTCCTTTCCTTCCTTTTTCCCTTCCTCCTTCCCTCCCTCCTTCCTTTCCTTCCTTCTTCCCTTCCTCCCTCCCTCCTTTCTTCCTTCCATCCTTCCATCCTTCCTTCCTCCTTCCTTACACCTTTCCTCCCTCCTTCCTTTCCTTCCTTCTTCCCTTCCTCCCTCCATCCCTCCTTCTTCCCTTCCTCCCTCCCTCCCTCCTTACTCCTTTCCTTCCTTCCTTTTTTTCTCCTCCATCCATCCCTCCCTCCTTTCTTCCTTCCATCCTCTCTTCCTCCCTCCCTTCATCCCCCCTCCTTCTTTCCTTTCTTCCTTCCTCCCTCCATCCCTCCCTCCTTCTTTCCTCCCTCCATCCCTCCTTCCTCCTTCCTTCCTTCCTTCCTCATCCCTTCCTCCTGTCCTTCCCTGAACTGAGGACAGAAGGAGGGTTAATAATGAAATGATAAGATAAGATAAGAATAACTAAATGAAGTATGATGTAATTAAAGTGTACTCTACAGACTTCTAAC
>NC_070580.1:36076661-36104182 GCF_027409825.1 Scomber japonicus
AGAGTGTTTATTGGTTCAGATGTGTCTGAGGCGGGGACTGGAGGAGGAGCCGACCGACCCAAATAATCAGAGGAGAAGAAGAAGGAGAAGAAGAAGAAGGAGGAGAAGGAGGAGAGGATGAGGAGGAGGAGGACGAGAAGAAGTAGAATAGATGTCAGATGTGTCTGAGGCGGGACTGGAGAAGGAATCCGGCCCGACCCAAATATCAGAGAAGAAGAAGAAGAAGAAGAAGTAGAAGAAGAAGGAGAAGAAGAAGAAGAAGAAGGAGGAGAGGAGGAGGAGGAAGAAGAGAAGGAGAAGGAGAAGAAGGAGAAGAAGAAAGAAGAAGAGAAGGAAGAAAGAGAAGGAGAAGGAGGAGAAGAAGAAGAAGAAGAAGGAGAAGGAGAAGAAGAAGAAGAAGAAGAAGGAGGAGAAGAGAAGAAGAGAAGAAGAAGAAGAAGAAGAAGAAGAAGAAGGAGGAGGAGAAGAAGGAGAAGAAGAAGAAGTAGATGTCAGATGTGTATGAGGCGGACTGAGAAGGAACGACCGACGAAAGAGAAGAAGAAAGAAGAAGAAGGAAGAAGAAGAAAGAAGAAGAAGAAGAAGAAGAAGGAAGAAGGAGAAGGAGAAGGAGAAGAAGAAGAAGAAGAAGAAGAAGAAGAAGAAGAAGAAGAAGAAGAAGAGAAGAAGAAGAAGAAGGAGAGGAGAGGAGGAGGAGAAGAAGAAGAAGAAGAAGAAGGAAGGAGAGAAGGAGAAGGAGGAGAAGGAGAAGGAGAAGAAAGAGCAGAAGAAGAAGAAGAAGAAGAAGAAGAAGAAGAAGAAGAAGAAGAAGAAGAAGAAGAAGAAGAAGAAGGAGAAGGAGAAGGAGAAGGAGAAGGAGAAGGAAGAAGAAGAAGAAGAAGAAGAAGAAGAAGAGAAGAAGAAGAGCAAGGAGAAGGAGAAGGAGAAGGAGAGAAGAAGAGGAGAAGAAGAAGGAGAAGAAGAAGGAGAAGAAGAAGAAGAAGAAGAAGAAGAAGTCCAGATCAGACCTCGACTCATCCTCCAGCTGGCTGATAGAAAGTGTTGATGTCACTTGTCTGTATCCCAGCATGCAATGGGCAGACAGCAGTTGAACTATGTTAGTTTGGGGCCAGACTGAGACCAGCTCACTATCACTACTTTTATTGGACGATATATTTTTGAAAATGATTTTATACCACTGATATAATGATAATATAATAGCATAATAATGTAAATGGTTCAGTAAAAGCCAGGCAGGGAGTTCTGGTCCTCTGAAATGAGGCCAACCAGGAAGTAACTTAGAGCTGCATTCTATCAAAAGGCCACCAGGGGGCGACCGTCTCTATACAAGTCAATGGAGAATTCACCAACTTCTCACTTGATTTCTAACCTCAGTAAACGTTTTCAAAATGTGTTTATGGTCTCAATCGCTAGTTTAAAGCCTTCTTCAATGCAGTATGATGTTCATTTGGGACATTTTGGCCTCCCTGATTTTATATTTGACAATAAAGCAGGGTATGTATTCCGAGCAGCAGTCCACATCACGGGTGACATCACGGATGTTACGTTGTTTTCTTCTGTACAGTCTATCGTTAAAACACAGACTACCGTTATGTTTGGAGACAGAGTTATTTACCTTTAACTCTTCTACAGTCTCCACTCAGGACGTCACAGTGAGGAATGGAGGACACTACTCACTTAGCTAATGTGACATGAATAGCCTCTTAGCTGCTAATATGAAGTGTGGCAATACTGAGGTCAAAGGTCCATGTATCATATGATAAGTCCATATATAGACATGACGATGTGATAGATCTCGTCCTAAACAGAAGCAGCGACACCAAGGAACAAATAAATCAGTCTGTTAAAGGTTTCATCGTTCATGTTTGCAGACATACAGCAGAAATAGAAACATTATTTTCTCCAGTTTCTTCATAAAGGAGCATCCAAAGCTAAGATCTCCACATCAGAAATCTGTACTGCTATAAGACAACTGTAGTAAATCGAGCCTAAAATAAAATACTCAAACAACAGGGACGTAAAACTCTTAAAGCAACAGTAACAAAAAAGCCTTTTACACAGTATCATTCTGCTGACTGCTAACAAATTACTGTTGAGAATTATAAGTTAAATTGTTCGGTTGTATCGATGTTATTGTAAATAAACAGCCAGAAAAACACGTATATATATATTCAGATGACATCATCAGATCAGAAATTACAGATCAGACACAAAACCATAAAAAACAATACTAAGTCTGGACTGTACGATGCTGCCAAACCACAGACACGAATAAACAACCTCAATAACACAAACACAATAACAACTACCCCCCCCCCCCCCCAGCTGTTATCCCCCCCCCTTACTGGCCACCACAGGGCGAAATGGCCCAAACATAAATCCTCTCAGCAGCCACAAACAGCTTCCCACCAAAATGCCAAGCCTTTACCACGAGAGGAAAACATTCCTGCTCACAATAACTGAGCTGAACACACAAACATGAAACACACACAAGCTTTTCATTCATTCACTCGCTCGCTCAGCGTTCAACGGCTGCATTTAAACACAAAGTGACAGTAAGCAGTAACTCAGAGTTCAGCTGATGTCAAACTATCGCAGTGACATTTACTCCAGAACAATGTGTTATAATCTGCATTCAACAGGAAATCATCCAGTTTCTCTGATGTGAGGAGCTGCTGATTTATTTCTGTTTTATATTAATGTAAAATAAATATCTTGGGTACAAAACAGGACGTGTGGATACTTCATCGTTTGGGGTTTGAACCTGGGACGGACAGTTTTAATTTCTTCATCGACCAAACAATGAATCTATTAAATCTGTGTTTGTTAAACAGCTCATGTACATTTAATACATCATTGATTTCATTGAATAAGTTAATTAACAGTCATTTGTTAGAGGTTCTGTTATAATGGTGATGTTTGTTACTGTGGCTTTAAGAGTTTTACGTCCCTGTTGTCTGAGTATTTTATTTTAGGCTCGATTAACTACAGTTGTCTTATAGCAGTACAGATTGTTGATGAGGAGATCTTATCTTTGAATGCTCCTTTATGAAGAAACTATGGAGTAAACACTTATTTTATCCTTCTTACGTCTGAGTCCTGAGTTAACGTAGCCAGGATTTTTCAAATACCGAGGTCAAAAAGAAGACCACAACTAATATACACTGTCAGTAGTCCATGATGTATTTATTACGCTTTCTTGCTGTGCATTTCTCAGTCATGGTCACTCTTATGGTCTAGTTTTTTCTTATCACTTCCAATTTTGCAACTTAAAAAATTCCCGGTGGATTTCAAGACCTCACTCCGCCACTGGATCAATGTGTGGATGACTCATAAAATCACAACAACTGATTAGTCTACATCTAAGGAAGGCTATAGCCTCACATCACAATGAAACAAAACTTCAAGAAAAAAATACTGAGGACATGACCTCGGTGTCCTCAATGGTAGCTACGGCCATGCGTACACGAGTTAGGCCGAGTGAAACAAAACCAAAACCAAGACAAAACCAGTTTTTCAGTTTTCTCCACAACTACACCTGATATCCAACTGAGATTTTAAAATATTCCTCTTCTACATTTTGAACGGTCATTGTCTGTATACTTAAAGCACTGTATGTGTATTATCAAAGTCAGCAGCAACAAAGTATTTGATGATTAATCTTTGCTGTTGGTGAGATATATTGAGCCCTGACTTTCACAGAGAAGAAGAGAAAGAACAACATCACTGTCCTCTAACTGAAGATAAATTAAAATCCCATACAGTTCTGCTCTCTTTGTTTTCATAATGAATTGATAATAGATTCTGATCCCTGTCCTGCAGAGTTGGCCTCTTTTTACATTTTTGCTGAACACTGATATTCATACAATGACTGTGAGACACTTCCTGCCATCGATAGGTGATAATATCTGAATTAATACTTTACTGAAGAGACCAATTAATGACACATTTGAAGTGTAAAGTAAGTAAAAGAAATGTGTTAAATGCAGCATCTTCCTTTTTTATGTTTTATGTTTTTCCTTTTTAATGAAATGTTTTAGTTTTTTTTTTTTTTTTTTTTTTTACATGTTTGCAGCAATTAGTCCCTTTTTATTATAATTATAATTATAATTAAAAGAAAATAACCCTTCCACCTCTGTTGGCCTCCCAGGATAAAGTGCATATAGTCACAGTGAGCTTTTATTTTGAAAATCCAATGTTTTTTATTTAACTTTACTGCTGCTGCTCGTCTGGATGTCAGACTCAGCTCTACAAGCAACTCACTGTTAGTAATAAATGTGTTCTGAGTTTGACATACCACAGAAAAGTGTGTTGTTAACCACCCTGCCAAATTTGAATGGTTAAAAAAAATCACCAAATATATGAAATTAGGCTTCAAAGTTGTGTAAAAATCAGCCTCTTTCTCTGATACCAAACGTTGTGGGCGTGGCCACCGAATCTGCTGAAACTCCGCCCCCTACCAAGTGTCACCTGTCAATCAAAGTCACCACCTCTACCAGAAACATGGACGCTACAGCTCTTTCTGCTGCTAGCTCACCTGCTAGCTCGGCGGCTAACTCAGCTAACTGGCTAACTGTAGACTGTAGTAGTAGTAGTGTTAGATGTAGTAACAATAACTCACCACTAGGCAGGTTAACCACTGAGGAGAGCGGACTCTCTGTCTTATATAGTTGGGGAGGGACCAAGGGTTCGCCACTACGTCACGAGGTAGGCCTTTTTTGCATGAGCGAGTGAGAAACAGTTTAAGGCTCTATCTCCACACTACTACATAGTTATCAGCCTTTTCACATGTTTTCTGTTACCATTTTCCAACATGTATAATATGTTTAGAATGAATTGACTTTACATGGACTTTAATATGAGACTGTGTTGTTCTCCAGCAGCTTCCTTCCTCCATTTAATACACTTTAAATATGGATCACATTTGATCTTTGTATTTCTGCTATTTGACTCATTTTATGCTTTTACGCCTTTTAAATCTTAATGTAACTGTTTTAATTAATTAGGAATTGTTTAATTTGGTTTTATGTCATCTCAGCATCACCCACCACCATGATGAAAATCCACTTATTCACATTTCATTACTGTGTGTTCTTCCTACAGACCTGATGCTGTATTTCAGTGGTTGTGACTATAAACTATTTTATTCTCCTTTAAGGTTTTGACTGTAAAACTAAACCCAAGTTGAATTGTCCCAGTTGATTAAAGAACCTATAGAACAGATCATAAACCTTAATCTCTAACAAGAACTGGGATTAAGAAAAGGTTAAAGTGTATTTGGGGGTCATGTGTGGGTCAGTACAGTGGACCGGTCAGGATGAGGATTAACGCTGCGTCCCAATTACCTCTGAAGTTGGACGTTAGAGTCGAGAATGACGTCACACACTCGGAGATTGAAGCTTTCCAGTTCAAGAAGTCAGAAAACCAGTTCTAGCCGGGTTAGAGGCTGACAGCAGCATGTCAGAGAGAAGCTGGACAGTGATGTGTGGAAGACGGATTCAATGATAATAAAAAAGGATATTATTAAAACTTTCACACTGCTGATGCACGACGATATCATCTTAGATCAGGGGTGGCAAACATGCGGCCCGCGGGCCAGAACCGGCCCACCGAGGGGTCCAATCCGGCCCACTTTCCTTCTTTTCCTTCCTTCCATCTGTCCTTCCTACCTTCCTTTCTTCCTTCCTTCCTTCTGTCCTTCCTTCCTCCCTTTCATCCTCCTGTCCTTTCTTTCATCTGTCCTTCCTTCCTACCTTCCTTTCTTCCTTCCTTCCTTCTGTCCTTCCTTCCTCCCTTTCATCCTTCTGTCCTTTCTTTCATCTGTCCTTCCTTCCTACCTTCCTTTTTCCTTTCTTCCTTCTGCCCTTCCTCCCTTCCTTCCTTCCTTCCTTCCTTCTGTCTGTCTGTCCTTCCTACCTTTCTTCCCTCCTTCCTTTTGTCTGTCTTTCTTTCCTTCCCTTCTTATTTCCTTCCTTCCTTCTTTCCTTCCTTCCTTCCTTCCATCTGTCCTTCCTACCTTCCATCTGTCCTTCCTACCTTCCTTTCTTCCTTCCTTCCTTCTGTCCTTCCTTCCTCCCTTTCATCCTTCTGTCCTTTGTTCCATCTGTCCTTCCTTCCTACCTTCCTTTTTCCTTTCTTCCTTCTGTCCTCCCTTCCTTCCTTCCTTCCTTCTTCCCTTCCTTCTGTCTGTCTGTCTTTCCTACCTTTCTTCCCTCCTTCCTTTTGTCTGTCTTTCTTTCCTTCCCTTCTTATTTCCTTCCTTCCTTCCTTCCTTCCCTCCTTCCTTTTGTCTGTCTTTCTTTCCTTCCCTTCTCATTTCCTTCCTTCCTTCCTTCCTTCCCTCCTTCCTTTTGTCTGTCTTTCTTTCCTTCCCTTCTTATTTCCTTCCTTCCTTCCACCTTTTTAATGATCCTGCCCACATGAGATCAAATTAGTCTGTATGTGGCCCTTGAATGAAAATGAGTTTGACACCTCTGTCTTCGATTGTAAAGTCAAGGTTGTTGGAAATCTGACTTCTGGGAAACTGGGAACTTAGAAATCTCGACTCCTGAGTACAAAACGAACTTACCATTAGACCTGAGCAAAGATTTGGGGGTTAAATAATATACTGTAAAACTAAAAACTAGGGAAAAGCATCTGTAATTATCAGGATCAAGGTGTTAATTAAATAAAAGTGCTGCACTGGAGGAGGAGAGGAAGAGACGGAACAGGAAATCCAAAAACATAAAACACGAATGAATGAATATTTTCCCGCCTGATCATCCTGCTGCTTCTTTCAGTCTCAAAAACAATAGAGACTCATTTATAGTGATGAGGAGTTGTAGTAAAATGCATCCATGTATAATATCAGAGGCAGAAAATAACTAAATCCGCCTCTTTTCATCTCTTCTTCCTGTCGTTTGTCTCATAGCTTCTTTATTTCCTCACATATCAGTAACCATTATTTCTAAAGCCCAGAAACATGTTAATCTGTGTGTGTGTATTTGTGTGTAGAAAGTGGGTTAGGTGACATAAAGCTGCGTAACCTCTAAGCCCTCAATCTGTTAGACATGCATATTACCACCACATCATATACAGGCTTGGCTGCTCTTAACAAACCTGCCTACACTACAACAGTTCAAGCATCTCTGCTCACCACTGACATTAAACAGGCTTTAAAATGCAGCCACACAAGTAGGGTAGTTGGGTCAGATCACTCCACTAAAGCTTTATTTAAACCCTTACATACCATTCAGAGTTATATTTGACCCAGTTTTACATTTTAGAGCAGTAAAAACTATTACTTATACTAAAAAAAACACTATTTTTTCTCTTTTTGACTCACCTAATGTAACACAGAATATAGAAAACTTGAGTGTTTGACCCATATTTATTAAAAAACAATACTTAAAATGTTTCTTCTCCATAAATTAAAAGCATAAAAACTGCAGAATTAAGTCTCTCTGGTCTCTGAAAGCTTCGTTAAGAGTGAATCACACATTGATCTGTGACTGCTGACGTATTTATGAAGGATTTGTGGCTCAGGAGTTTTGTATAGAGGCTAATTATGAAGGTGAAGTTCAGTATGTGAGGATTAAAGTAATATAAAGCCTTAATACCGTGAACACAATCACCGCCATGAGCATCAGAAAGACTAATAAATGATAGCACACTAACAGAGGTAGAGGCATTCAAAAAAAATCAATGACTTTGAGGGCAGAGAGGATTAATCACACACAGAAAGTCCTTGACAGCAGAATCTTTGGTGGAATAGGACTGAAGCCAAAGAGCCTCTTGTACTTTGAAAGCATCGAGTTCATAAAGCTTCACTGATCCACTGCGGATGAGTTTTAATAAAGTACTTGGAAAAACCTGATTTACGACAATATGATACGATATGATAAAGTAAGGCATGATATGTACGATATTGTACAGTCCGATATGATACGGTGCGATACACTATGATACCTTACAGGATGGTACGATGCGGTACGATACGTTATGATACAGTACGATACGGCACGATACAGTACGATAAGGTACGATACAGTACGATACGATATGATAAAGTAAGGCATGATATGTACAATATTGTACAGTCCGATATGATAAGGTTCGATACAATACGATACAGTACGATACGATACAATACGATACAATACGGTACGATATTGTACAGTACGATATGATACGGTACGATAGAGTACGATACGATACAGTAGATACGATATGGTACAATATGCTACAATATGGTACGATACAGTGCGATACAGTACGATACGGTACAGTACGATACGATACAGTACGATACAGTATGATACGATACAGTACGTTACGATACAGTACGATACAGTATGATACGATACAGTACGTTACGATACAGTATGATACGATACTGTACGATACGATACGGTACGATACGGTACAGTATGATACGATACGATACAGTACGATACGGTATGATACAGTACGATACGATACAGTACGATATGATACAGTACGATACTGTACGATACGATACGATACAGTACGATACGATACAGTACGATACAGTACGATACGATACAGTACGATACGATACGATACAGTACGATACGATACAGTACGATACTGTACGATACGATAAGGTACGATACGATACAGTACGATACAGTACGATACGATACGATACAATACGATACGATGCAGTACGATACTGTACGATACTGTACGATACTGTACGATACGATACTGTACGATACGATACTGTACGATACGATACTGTACGATACGATACAGTACGATACTGTACGATACGCTAAGGTACGATACGATACAATACGATACAATACGATACAATACGATACAGTACGATACAATACAGTACGATACAATACAGTACGATACAATACAGTACGATACGATACTGTACGATACGATACAGTACGATACGATACAATACGGTACGATAAAGTAGATACGATATGGTACGATATGGTACGATACGGTACGATACGGTACGATACGGTACAGTAGGATATGATACAATACGGTACGATACGATATGGTATGATACAGTACAGTACAATATGGTACGATACGGTACCGTACGATACGGTACCGTACGATACGATACAGTACGATACTGTACGCTGCGATAAGGTACGATACGGTACGATATGGTATGATACGATACAGTACGATACAGTACGATACAGTACGATACGATAAGGTACGATACGATACGATAAGGTAGGATACGATACAGTAAGGTACGATATGATAAAGTATGTAACAATAGAGTATGATACAATACGATAAGATAAGATACGATAAAATACGATAGAATAATCCTTTATTAGTCCCACGATGGAGAAATTTACAGCGTCGGCAGCAAAGTGGATAGCAAAAATAGAACCAATCAAAAGAATAAACAATAAATAACAAATAATAAGAAGCAATAAAAACAATTGGAAACAAAATAAAGCTAGTCAAAGGATAAAACTCTTGAGCAGCTGCAAATGTTAAGTATGAGATCATAAAGATTAGAGAGTGTTTCTTTAGTGTTTCCATGAACAGACGCAGTGCATCTATTAAACATGTCTGCTGCGGCTAATGGTGCAAGACGCTTTAATTAATGTGATGAAGTGTTTTAATTCGTGTTGTATTTACAGTAACTCACGACATTACTCATAAACTGACACTTCTCTTCTCTCTCTGTCTGTACTGTAAAGGTTTCTTAATTAAATTACTACTAAAAGCCAAAATACTCAGTTTATCTTGACTTCAACACACATTTATACATTAGTTAGATATTCTATGTTTAAGTATGTGTTTAACCCTCCTGTTGTCCTCAAGTCAAGGAAGGAAGGGAGGAAGAAGGAAGGAAAGGAAGGAAGTAAGGGAAGGAGGAAAGGAAGGAAGGGAAGAAAGGAAGGAAGGAAGGGAGGGAGGGAGGAGGGAGGAAGGAAGGATGGAAGGGAGAGAGGAAGAAGGAAGGAAAGGAAGGAAGGGAGGAAAGGAAGGTCGGAAGGGAGGATTAAAGGAAGGAAGGAAGGAAGGAAGGGAAGGAAGGAAAGGGAGGAAGAAGGAAGGTGGGAGGAAGGATGGAAGGAAGGAAAGGAGGGAGGAAGAAGGAAGGAAAGGAAGGGAGGAAAGGAAGGGAGGGAGGAAGGGAGGAAAAGAAAGAAGGACAGAGGAAAGACAGAGAGAAGGAAGGAAGGAAGGAAGGAAGGAAGGAAGGAGGGAGGGAAGAAGGAAGGACAGAAGGATGGAAGAAAGAGAGAAGGAGGAAGGAAGGAAGGAAAGAAGGAAGGAAGGAAAGAAGGAAGGAAGGAAGGAAGGAAGGAAGGAAGGAAGGAAAGAATGGACACTCAAAACAGATGGGTCAATTTGACCCAGGAGGACGATACAAAGGTTAAATTAAAAAAAACCTTTTTACATTCAAAATATTCAGCGAGCATTTTTCTGGCATTCTTTGGTTCACTGACTATTTTATTATTATTTATTACATATATTTTTGCATGTTTATATATTTTAGTAATTCTATATATTTACAGATGTGTTTTATATCATGAGTGACTGTCATTTCCTGAGAAGACTCAATAAAATATCAATTTAATTAAACGCCACAATAAACGCCACATTTTCAATAAATCTGAGTGTGTGTGTGTATGTGTGTGAGTGTGACAGCGTGTCTGTGTGTGTATGTGTGTGTGTGTCTGTGTGTGTGAGTGTGTGTGTGTGTGTGTTTGTGTGTGTATGTATGTGTGTGTCTGTTTGTGTGTATGTGCTTGTGTGTGTGTGTGTATATGTGTGCGTGTGTGTGTCTGTGTATGTGTGTGTGTGTGTGAGTGTGACAGCATGTGTGTGTGTGCGTGTCTGCGTGTGTGTGTGTGTGTGTGTGTGACAGCATGTGTGTGTCTGTGTGTGTGTATGTGTGTGTGTGTGTGTGTGTGTGTGTGAGTGTGAGTGTGTGTGACAGCGTGTGTGTGTGTGTGACAGTGTGTGTGTGTGTATGTGTGTGACAGCGTGTGTGTGTGTGACAGCATGTGTGTGTGTGTGTGTGTGTGTGTGTGTGTGTGTGAGCCTCATCCAGTTGAGAGCAGGGGATTTGATGAGTGAAATTGAAATATGAAATGGCTTCATAATCTCTCTGCCAGACAAAGGCGGGCGAGAGAGCGAGGTCAGTCCCGATTCACACACTCTTTGTTGGCAAGAACAATTCTAATGAAATTCTGTCGGCTAAAAAAAAAAGAAAAAAAAAAGAGAAGAGGAGGAGGAGGGAGGGAAAGAAATGATATAAAGCCGGACCAATATCGTTACATGAGGACCACTTTGGGAAATAAAAGTCGGTCTGATTGAATTCTTGAGTTCAGCTGTGAGAGAGATGATGAGTGATGAAGTCCGCAGAGAGAAAGAGGGAAAGCGAGAGCTGGAACTAAAGGAGTGAGAAATGAAAACAACTGAGGAACAGAGTGAGAGATAAAGATGGATGGATAACGGAGTGAAGATTAACTGATTCATATCAGAAAACTCAGAATCTCAGAGATACAGAACTACAAATCCAACCTGAACAGCATTCAGGAAGAAATCTATGTGATGTACCGAAACCCAAAAACCGAGGTACGGATCATAGCGTGGGTCACCTGTACCTTTGCACCCTTAGCTTATATGTGACAACCAGGCGGGGAGTTCTGGTCCTCTGAAATGAGGCCAACCAGGAAGTAACTTAGAGCTGCATTCTATCAAAAGGCCACCAGGGGGCGACTGTCTCTATACAAGTCAATGGAGAATTCACCAACTTCTCACTTGATTTCTAACCTCAGTAAACGTTTTCAAAATGTGTTTATGGTCTCAATCGCTAGTTTAAAGCCTTCTTCAATGCAGTATGATGTTCATTTGGGACATTTTGGCCTCCCAGATTTTATATGTGACGATAAAGCAGGGTATGCATTAGGGCGTGGCTACGTCCTGATTGACAGGTTGATTGACCAATGTCCTCCAGATCCAGCCCTCGCAACCATAGCAACCTCCCCGCTCCGCCCATGGCCCCGCCTCATACCCATATAAGTAGAATCCGTGTTTTTATTTTTCCCAGCATGCACCTGAAATTTTCAAGATAGCACTGCCTAGATTAGAAACTATTGGCTTCCGAGCAGGCAAACATACAGTGGTATCATATATGTGTTCGTCTTCTTCAGAGGAGAAGCCGATGCTAGCGTGATGCTAGCGTGATGCTAGCGTGATGCTAGCGTGATGCTAGCGTGATGCTAGCGTTAGCAGCTAATGCTACTTTAAAGTGACTCCACCTCTCTGCAGTAACTGAAGCTGTGTTCTTGTTATATTTACAGGAACATAAACTCAGACAGCTTTATTAGAAACAACATCCAGAAGTATAAATGAGTTTACCGTCATCAGTCAGAGAGGAAATGATTTATTTTAGTCCGACTTTTATTATTAAAAATTTAAATCCTACTCACGTCTGAATCTAATTGGATCCGATTTTAATTGCAGTAGACTGTAATGATTTTTTATAGTATCATCATCATCATCATTTATCTTTATCTTTATCGTCCTATCGAGAAGTGATTAGAACAGATCGGAGCGGAGCGGTCACGGAGCAGCGGAGAGAAGAAAGAGTCCAGATCATAACGAGACGAGGAGGCAGAGAACAGCTGCATGTTTAACCCTCCTGCTGTCCTCAGGTCAAGGAAGGACAGGAGGAAGGGAGGAAGGAAGGAAGGAAGGAAAGGAAGGACAGGAAGGAAGGAAAGACGGAAGGAAGGAAGGAAAGAAAGGAGTAAGGAGGGAGGGACCTTTCTTCCTTCTTTCCTTTCTTTCATCTTTCCTTACTGTCTTCTCTCCTCTTCCTTCCATCTTTTCATCCTGTCTTCTCTTCCTTCCTTCCATCTGTCTTTCACTCCTTCCTTCCTTCAAACTTTCCTTCATTCCTTCCTTCCTTTCTTTCATCTTTCCTTACTGTCTTCTCTCCTCTTCCTTCCATCCTTGCATCTTTCCTCCTTCCTCCCTTCTTTTTAATGATCCGGCCCACATGAGATCAGATTGGTCTGTATGTGGCCCTTGAATGAAGATGAGTTTGACTCCTCTGCTTTACACTGAAGCATTGAGACAGTAAAGCTCTATATAACATACTGCATGTAGTGTTAGAGTGCATATGTTGCTCTGCATTAACTGATTCATGCTCAGAGCAGATGTGAGGTAATACATGCACGCTCTGATACATGCACGCTCTGATACATGCTCGCTCTGATGGGACATGTTGTAGTTTTATATGCAGCAGATTCATCTAATGTAGCTCCAGAGTAGCCGAGACACGAGCCGAGAGACACGTCCAGAATTTATTATCTGCATCACATGAATAAACACGAGTATTTAGCATTAATGAAACATGCTTTAAATTACAAATATAACATCAAGGAAGAGTTTAGCATATGTAAATACCCCTATAAATAAAATAGGGAGCGTGTCGGCCATATTTAGAGATGACATCACCGAGCTCAGGGGAGAAAATGCTCGCTGGCTGCTCACATTAAACTCTTCTTTTTTACTGGTTGGTGGATTCAGTCCAAAAAAAGCTGTGACTCTTTACTTCCTCTTTACTTCCACCTCAGCATCAGACCGACGTTTCCTGGCTGCACACCAACGCATTCATCCGGCCCCTGAGCTCCTCTTTAACCCGACACTGAGAGGATTAACATGCAGGAGGGATGAAAACGGACGCATGGCTGCACACTGGAGTGTATTTTTTGTTGATGACTAAATATCTGAGTCTGTAGCAGAAGCCATGGGAAGGGAGGAAGGAAACAAGGATGGAAAGAAGGGAAAAGTGATAGGAAGGAAAGAAAGGAGGGAAGGAAAGACAAAAGGAAGGAAGGACGGAAGGGAGGAAGGGAGGAAGAAAGGAAAAGGGATAAGGAAGGAAGGAAGGAAGAAAGGAAAAGTGGAAGGATGGAAGGAAACAAAGAAGGAAAGAAGTAAGAAAGGGAGGAAGGAAGGAAAGACAGATGACAGGAGGGTATAGGAAGAAAAAGAAGACAGGAAGGAAAGTGGGCCGGTTCTGGCCCACGGGCCGCATGTTTCCTCCCTCCATCCCTCCTTCCTTCCTCCCTCCCTTCTTCCTCCTTTCCTTCCTTCCTCTTTTCCTCCTTACTCATTTCCTTCTTACTCATTTCCTTCCTCCCTCCATCCCTCCATCCTTACTTCCGTCCTTCCTTCCTTTTTCCCTTCCTCCTTCCCTCCCTCCTTCCTTTCCTTCCTTCTTCTCTCCCTCCTTTCTTCCTTCCTTCCGTCCTCTCTTCCTCCCTCCCTCCTTACTCCTTTCCTTCCTTCCTCTTTTTCTCCTTACTCATTTCCTTCCTCCCTCCCTCCCTCACTCCCTCCTTTCTTCCTTCCTTCCTTCCCTCCTTCCTTACACCTTTCCTCCCTCCTTCCTTTCCTTCCTTCTTCCCTTCCTCCCTCCATCCCTCCTTCTTCCCTCCCTCCCTCCTTACTCCTTTCCTTCCTTCCTTTTTTTCTCCTTACTCATTTCCTTCCTCCCTCCATCCCTCCCTCCCTCCTTTCTTCCTTCCTTCTTTCCCTCCTTCCTTACACCTTTCCTCCTCCTTCCTTTCCTTCCTTCTTCCCTTCCTCCCTCCATCCCTCCTTTCTTCCTTCCTTCCTTCCTTCCTCTCTTCCTCCCTCCCTCCTTACTCCTTTCCTTCCTTCCTCTTTTTCTCCTTACTCATTTCCTTCCTCCCTCCATCCCTCCCTCCTTCCTTCTTTCCCTCCTTCCTTACACCTTTCCTCCCTCCTTCCTTTCCTTCCTTCTTCCCTTCCTCCCTTCCTCCCTCCATCCCTCCTTCTTCCCTTCCTCCTTCCTCCCTCCCTTCTTCCTCCTTTCCTTCCTTCCTCTTTTCCTCCTTCCTCTCTTCCTCCCTCCCTTCATCCCTCCCTCCTTCTTTCCTTCCTTCCTTCCTCCCTCCATCCCTCCCTCCCTTCTGCTTTCCTTCCTTCCTCCATCCCTCCCTCCCTTCTGCTTTCCTTCCTTCCTCCATCCCTCCCTCTTTCCTTCCTTCCTTCTTTCCTTCCTCATCCCTTCCTTGACCTGAGGCCAACAGGAGGGTTAATAACTAAATGAAGTATGAATGTAATTAAAGTGTAACTTACAAACTTCTAACCTTAGACACACTGAACTTTACTCACAGTCAATTAAACATGAGTTACTGCTAGAAATGGGTCGTGCTCCTGTTTCTGTAAGTGAACCTCTCCACATGACGATGATGAAGATGAAGATGAAGATAGTAGAGCATGTCATTGGGATGCATGCGACTTCACTCTGACCTGAGATGTTGTTTGCTGAGTCAGCACTTTGAATAAAACATGTGATGTGAGGATTGAAGGACGCTGCGACACGGATGAGTACTTCTTCTCCTCTCCCTCTCCCTCTCTCTCTCTCTCTCTCTCTCTCTCTCTCTCTCTCTCTCTCTCTCTCTCTCTCTCTCTCTCTCTCTCTCTCTCTCTCTCTCTCTCTCTCTCTCTGATAGATTTAATAGCTTGCTTCCTTTCATTTCCTCCCAAGCTGTACCAGTTTATTCTGATATATTCTTATATAGTAAATCAACATGCAATATAATATTTTTCTCTCTCTCCTCTATTAAAATGCTTCCTAGTCTCCTTTCCTTCATCCTCCATCTCCTCTCCTCCTTCCTTACTTTACTCTCTTTCAATCACTTCATACATCTAAAAGTGGATTGTAATAATAATATAATAACTATTTGTAGCTAAAACAAAGAATAAATGAATGATAGAAAAACTACTTAAAGTAAAGAGGTATGTTTTTCTATCTTTCTATCTAGCTGAATAGAAATATGTTTATATCATTATTATTATTATTATTATAGGCTAAATGATTATTTTACATATATATTATATTATATTATATTATATTATATTATATTATATTGTGTTTGTTAGGAATTCTCACTATTTTTGACAGGAAACCGATCACTGTAACAGATCCGTATCAGCAGCAGGGTTCAGGTTAGTTTGTGTGTGTTTGTGTCATCAAACAGTGAGATGATTATTTGTGTTTCTCATTAAATATTCATCCTCATTTCTCGTCTCTGCGCTCTTTAAGTTGATGAAAGATAAGTTGTGAAGCAGCTGAGGGAGCAGAAGGAGCAGAAGGAGTCACAGGTTTGTTCACTAACAGCTCACCTGGGAAATATCCAACCAGGATATGATCATCAACATCTGAGTCTGTTTGAGTCTGTTCTATATTTCACATTAATGATGCTTTTATTTTAGACTTCTGTGGTGACGACTCTTCTTTATATAGAGCTGCTTCTGATTGCTAACGTAAAGGTTTATATTTTTAGATCAAATCAACAATATGTCTGCAAAAGCTTTTTTTAAGTCATGTAGTTTATTCTCTGCTATCATATTCAATCAATGCATGTACAGTTAGTATTATATAAAAACCTTGAAGTGTATGTTTGTGTTTATTGGGTTTGTTCTTCAACTATCTTCCACACGAGTCAAACCATTAAAACTACAATATGGTGTCTGAATTGAAGTTTATTTTCTTACTTGTGAAGTGTTGTACTGTGTGATGTATTAGCTTCACTTATACAGTTAAAACAATCAAACTAGATGAAGTCACTATGATAATAAACACTTGAGTCTGTCTCCTTAGTTCTTTTCTATATTTCACATTAATGACTTGTTTTATTTTAGATTTCTGTGGTGACGACGCTTCTTTATAGAGCTTATATATATATGTCTGCAAATGAAGATGATAAAAGCTTTATTGAAATCATGTAGTTTATTCTCTGTAATCACATTCAATCAATGTATGTACAATCAGTATTATATAAAAACCTTTGAAGTGTATGTTTGGTTTTATTGGGTTTATTTTGTGGGTTTTGTTTGTAATTTAAAGTTATTCTGCTTTTAATATTGTCAACTATCTTCCACACGAGTCAAAGCATTAAAACTATATCGTATCTGGACTAGGGCTGTCAGCGTTAATCGTGATTAGATTAATGCAATCCATAACACGTTCATTTTTTTTAAATCGCATTTTAACTTTGCAAGCCTTTTTGTCCCTTCCACTCCCCCGTAGACGGCTCCTCTAGCTGTAGCGCTATGCTTTGAAGTGGCCTCCTGCAGTAAACCTACCGCGCTGATGGAAAGTAAGAGAGCTACTGGACTTTTGAACGGCTTGTTTAACTTTAAAACACTTCCAGACGCTTCAGTTGACAAGTCAAAAGTAAAATGCAACCTGTGTCAAACGGAGTTTAACTACCACCGGAGTACGTGGAGTTTGAGTTAGCACCTCCACGCTAAACACCCAGGTGCAGCCAAGCCAGCCTCAGCTCCACCAAAGGACCATTTTGGAGTGTGGGAGTCGCAGCAGAGCCGTGATTGATTCCCAGTTAAGACACTCTGGTAAGAAATGCTTTACATTATGGGCTTAAAACTGCCTTCAAATGGAAAATAACAGGATTTTAAACATGCTATTCAAAACGCCATTAATCGTGATTAACTATGGAAATTCTGCGATTAATCTCGATTTAAAAAATTAATTGTTTGACAGCCCTAATCTGGACTGACGTTTATTTTCCTACTTTATCTGACAAATATAAAGTTTTGTACTGAAATGTGTTGGCTGCACTTATACAGTTAAAACAGTCAAACTAGATGAAGTCACTTTAAATAAAAACATATAACTCTGTCAAACTATAAATTAAACATTGATCCTTATTTCTAGTTTCCACGGTGCTCATCATCGGTTGTTCCAGAGACATTAAACTAAACGCCTGCAGCTTTAAAACACAGGATCCAGTCCAGTTAGTTTCCACTGACCCAGATCTGTGACCCTCATGTGATCAGCTGACGGACAACTTCCCGATACTGAGATCAATAAGGTATCACATTATCACTAAAGCAAGCATCCAGCGGGCCTCGTTTCCCTCTAATGGCTCCTCGCTGCGATGCTCGATAAATGTTTAGGCTCACAGAGAAAGAGGAAAGAGCTGAGGTCAGTGCTTCAGAGTGAGGGCTGGAAATATGGAGAGCAGCGTTATCATCAGTTATCATTCCTTCCTTCTTCCCTTTCTTTACATCCTTCTTCCTCCCTTCTTTCCTTCCTTCCTTCCTTCTTCTCTTCCTCCCTCCTTTCCTTCCTTTCCACCCTCCTTTCTTCCTCCCTCCTTTCCATCCTTCTTCCCTTCCTCCATCCATTCCTTCCTTTCCATCATTCTTCCTCCCTCCCTTCCTTCCTTCTTCCTCCCTCCTTTCCTTCCTTCTTCCTTTCTTTACATCCTTCTTCCTCCCTCCTTTCCCTCCTTTCCTTCCTTCTTCCCTTCCTCCCTTACTTCCGTCTTCCTCCCTCCCTTCCTTCCTTCCTCCCTCCTTTCCTCCCTCTTTTCCTTCCTTCCCTCTTTCCTCCCTCTTTTCCTTCCTTCTTCCTTCCTTTACATCCTTCTTCCTCCCTCCTTTCCATCCTTCTTCCTCCCTCCTTTCCATCCTTCCTTCTTCCCTTCCTCCCTCCTTTCCTTCCTTTCCATCCTTCTTCCTCCCTCCCTTCCTTCCTTCATTCCTCCCTCCTTTCCTTCCTTCTTCCCTTCCTCCATCCTTTCCTTCCTTCTTCCCTTCCTCCATCCTTTCCTTACTTTCCTTCCTCCCTCCTTTCCTTCCTTTCCATCCTTCTTCCTCTCTCCTTTCCTTCCTCCTTTCCATCCTTCTTCCTCCCTCCTTTCCATCCTTCTTCCTCCCTCCCTTCCTTCCTTCCTTTCCATCCTTCTTCCTCCCTCCTTTCCTTCCTTCTTCCCTTCCTCCATCCTTTCCTTCCTTTCCATCCTTCTTCCTCCCTCCTTTCCTTCCTTCTTCCTCCCTCCTTTCTCCCTTCCTTCCTCCCTCCTTTCCTTCCTTCTTCCTTCCTTTCCATCCTTCTTCCTCCCTCCTTTCCTTCTTCCTTTCCACCCTCCTTTCTCCCTCTTTTCCTTCCTTCTTCTCCTCCTTTCCTTCTTCCTTCCTTTCCATCCTCCCTCCCTCCCTCCCTTCCTTCCTTGACTCGAGGATAACTCACTTAAAAATCACTTTTGCCCACAAAAAAAAAAAAAAAAAAACCCAACCCATAATTAAATAGAAAGATAAATAAATAAAAGGTTTGATAATAATGTTTCAGTGTGCAGTCAGAGAGGCGGAGGCTGTTTATCTCAGCTGGTAGCCTCCGGTGTTGTATTGAATCATTCATCAGCTACTGTAACTCTGCTGCAGGCTTTGTCTTTTCCATTTGGGTCAGAGAGAAGCCCTCATGTTACATGAGCCCCGGCCCTGTCTGCAGCTAATTCCTACACTGTGGGGGGGAAGAGAGGGAGGGGGGGTGGGGGAGGAGGGGAGGGGGAGGGTGAGGGGGGGGGGGGGGGGGGAGGGGTAACCCGAGGTGTCTTTAGTAGGAAGAAAAGCAATACGGTTAGATTTATTATTTAGCTGTTTTTTAGGAGAGAGCAGGCCTTCCTTCCATCCTTTCCTTCCTTTCCATCCTTCTTCCTCCCTCCTTTCTCCCTTCATTCCTCCCTCCCTCCCTCCTTTCCTTCCTCCCTTTCTCCCTTCCTTCCTTCTTCCCTTCCTCCATCCTTTCTCCCTTCCTTTGCTTCCTTCTTCCCTTCCTTCATCCCTCCCTTCCTTCCTTCCTTCTTCCCTTCCTCCATCCTTTCTCCCTTCCTTTGCTTCCTTCTTCCCTTCCTCCATCCCTCCCTTCCTTCCTTCCTTTCTCCCTTCCTTCCTTCCTTTCTCCCTTACTTCCTTCCTTCCTTCCTCCTTTCCTTCCTTCCTTCCTTCTTCCCTTCCTCCATCCGTTCCTTCCTTTCCATCCTTCTTCCCTTCCTCCATCCTTTCCTTCCCTTCCTTCCTTCTTCCCTTCCTCCCTCCTTTCCTTCCTTCTTCCCTTTCTTTACATCCTTCCTCCTCCCTCCTTTCCTTCCTCCTTCCTTCCTTCTTCCCTCCCTCCAACCTTTCCTTCCTTCTTCCCTTCCTCCATCCTTTCCTTCCTTTCCATCCTTCTTCCTCCCTCCTTTCCTTCCTTCTTCCCTTTCTTTACATCCTTCCTCCTTCCTTCCTTCTTCCCTCCCTCCATCCTTTCCTTCCTTTCCATCCTGCAGGAGTAGCACCTCTGTAGAGTCTCAGTATCTATCTGCAGTGTGTGTAACAGGAAGTGTAAAAAGAGAGAAAAGAGAGAGAGCGAGAAAATAAAAGCATGTTGAACCTCTTTAGTTGCGTAAGTGCATTAGCAGAGTGACGCCTGAGGAGATAAAGGCTTTTCTGCCATTTCACTGGATAACAGGTGTAGAAATAAAGCACACAGAGAGAGGTGGAGGAGGAGGTCATGTGATTATTCGGCCTCACAGCGTTTCTCTAAAGTCTTCTTTTTTTTTTTTTTGCAGCACTTTGATGAATGAAGCATGCAGCGTGTTACAGGAAGTCAGAATCAGCTGGTGTGGTTCAGGGTCCCATCACGGCTCTGAGGTCAATCTGAACTGTACATCTTGCTTTAGGCCAGGGTGTCAAACATGTGGCCCGTGGGCCAGATCCGGCCCGCCGAGGTGTCTAATCCGGCCCACTTTCCTTATTCCTCCCTTCCTTCCTTTCTGTCTTCTTTTACTTGCTTCATTCCTTCTTTCGTGTCTTCCTTTTCTCCCTTCCTTTCTGTCTTCTTTTCCTTCCTTCCTTCCTTCTATCATGTCTTCTTTTTCTCCCTTCCTTCCTGTCTTCTTTTTCTTCCTTCTTTCCTTCCTTCCTGTCTTATTTCCTTCCTTCCTTCCTTCCTTCCTTCCTTCATGTTTTTAATGATCCGTCCACGTGAGATTAAATTGGGCATTATGTGGCCCTTGAATGAAAATGAGTTTGACACCCATGCTTTAGGCCCACTCTGTTTAAGGGGGCGGGGGGGGGTGTGTGTGGGGGGGGGGGGTTGTAGTGTTCTCCCTCTTTAGCTTTCAGCTGCTGGCTAAACTGTATTTACATTGTAATAAATGGTTTGATCCATGACGAGAGTGTTCCTGACTAACATTAATTAAACTTCAGGCCTGTAGGAGGGAGGATGTCACTTTTATTATAAATCCGTGGGCTGAAACATTCATATTAATGACCTGCAGTCAGAGCATCTGACCAGCAGAGGGAGCTCTAAAACTTCCTAGCTTTACCTGTTGCATGCTCTATTGACCTGCTAGCAAACTAAGCTAACGTTAACGCGTTGTTTAGAAATGGAGGACGATCATCAGGGCCCATTTATGCTCAAACGGACGTACTAACATGTATCCGTCGTTTCAAACCATGTTACCGTCACTGCTCTCATACTTCCATGCGTCCTTTACGTTGGCATGGATGTTAACCAATACATCCACCAGGGGGCAGCACCGAGTCAAAAACAAACATGGCGACTGTGGAGGAGATATTGATGATGTCCTCTCTTCCTTCCACCCTCCTCTCCTTTCCTCCATTCTTCCTCCCTTCATTCTCCTTTCCTCCTTTCTTCTCTTCTCTCCTCCCTCCCTCCCTCTTTCCTTCCTTCCTTCCTCCCTCCTTCCCTCCTTTCCTTCCTTCTCCCTCCCTCCCTCATTTCTGTCTTCCTTCCTTCCTTCCTTCCTTCTTCCTTTCCCTCTAGCTACCCTCCTAGCTACCAGCTCAGCAGCGACAAATGTATGACCTCGTCTGACTTCATATTATTCATTTGAACTCGATTTTCTTTTTAAGTGACAACCTAATCTGTGGCTACTAATTCTTATAGATACTGTTAGTTTGAGTCTTTTCTGTCGAGTCTATTTACTGAAACAGAGCAAATAAAGGTTATAATATATCTGTACATCACAGAGGTTTGAGCTTTTCTACTGAGACTGAAGCTGCAAGTCTTTCATTTCAGATTTTTATTGGATCCATGCTCTATTATTTATTTCTCTATATGTTGTATGAAGTCCAACAGGGTCCGACGTGGCTGCCTGGTCACGAACAATAAAAATAATAATTAAAGCTGCAAGCAGGGTGAATGGGCCCTCGCCCCCTCTCCTTTCTTTCCTTCCTTCTTCCTTCCTCCCTCCCGCCTTTCTTTCCTTTCCTCCTTTCCTTCCTTCCTTTCCTGCCTTCCTCCCTCCTTTCCTTCCTTGACTCGAGGACAACAGAGGTTAAAGTTTCTAACCAACTTGCACAACCTTCCTCAAAAAGTTCCTCCATTGTTATTTCTTCTTCGTGGTGTCTCACCAGAGCTACGTATCGAGTAGTGACAGCAACACTGCCCCCCCGTGGTTTACGGTGGTACTGCTCCGTTTGGTCCGTATCCTTAAGCTTTATGAAAACGTGCAGAAATACGGACGGTTACAGATACTTCGCGTTGGTCAGTGCTTGGGCCCTAATAATGATAATAAATGAGCATCAGTGTGATGACGGAGCTGTTCCTGTCTGAAAGTACAGCCGGTGCTTTATTACGGACTGCAGAAGAGACACAGGAGGAATTAATGAAGTTTCCCCACTGAGTGATATTAAGTTTAGCTCGGTCTTCTCTCCAGATGGGCTTCTCATTATCTTTATTATCATCAGGTAAATGCAAAACTCTTCCAAACTTTAAACGCTTGTATTTTTATGTAAGGTGAGCCAGCAGAGTCTCAGCAGCGGTGAAAACATCCTCAGTGACCCCGAGTATCATTTCAATACCTGCTCCACTAAAAACTGATTTACATTTTTTTTTAAAAGCTTATTTGAATTCAACATTCATACATATTCATCTCGTTCATGAGTCGTAGTCCAGACTCAATGTTTTCTTTGGTTTCATACTAAAAAATCATGAATGTATGCAGAAACTCTCTCTATGACTTCTATATGAGACAGTTTCAGAGTTGTTACAGTGTTTAACCAGAGATACTAGAATATATATAATAACTGACTCAGTAGACTGACAGACTGTACCAACTTATATCAAAACAGGAAATAAGACACCCACACACACACACACACACACACACACACACACACACACACACACACACACACACACACACACACACACACACACACACACACAGCAGCTCTTTAGTAACATCTAGTAGCAGCTATAAGAAACTACAACATACATCTAAATATTACAAATATGAGGTTTAGCATGTGTTAAGTGACTCTGACTCTACAGGCTGCAGGTCACATCAGCTTTATTTCATCAGTCTGTCTGTTCATATTCTGAGATAAACCAGCAATCTGCTAGTAGTGAAACGTATGGGGAATTACCCTTAAATGCTTCATATCAGCTGGGTTTTACTTTGTGGGGGACTACAGGTCTTATTTGTCCTGTTCTTATCTCAGATTGCATCGTGTCGCTCTCCTCCAACTCAAAGTATTCTCTGAACTCTATATTAATGCTTAAGCTGAAAGAGAGCGACTGCAGCTTTAGTAGCATTAGCAGCATTAGCATGAGGTTCTGTGTTGGTTCTGCCTCGTGTTTTCTTCAGGTCTGCTGTGGTGACAAATGTCTGAGTGGGCAACTTAAAGTGAACATTTTGTAACATCGCTGTAAAAGGAGCAAGCTAACGTTTTAAAGACCGAGCACCTTGTTTCACTGTTGTTAACTTGAGCTTAACGTTAGCCTGAAACTCATCTTTGGGCCGCTGCTTCACTTCAGTAGCGCTCGCTGCTTCACTTCAGTAGCGCTACAGTTTCCTTGTTAAAGCGATGATTCAGCGTAATATCGACCTAGCATCATATGCACCGTTATATGTTTTAGCCAGCAGTCCATGTTTGTATACCAGTAAGTTACACTGCTGGACGCTGGAAGTCGGAGCTGGAAATGACATCACACCCCAGTTTGAATCGCTCCGGTTTAGAAGTCAGAAAACCAGTTTAACCCAGTTAGCCACTGATAGAGATACCAGTTAGTAAAGATGCATGTCTCTGTATTTGGCTCAGTCAAACAGTGTAGCAGCAAGTCAGATAGAAGCTGGACAGTGCTGAGTGTACGACTGGTTTAATGCTAATAAACAGGACGTTACTACAACTTTCACACTGCTGATGCTAAGGGCAGCCATCTTGGAATTTGAGGTCGGGGCTGGTGAGGTTCTTCCAACCTTTCAGAGTCGGAGATCTGACTTCAGAGGCATTCAGGTTGAAATTTCGGACTTGGAAACTTGAAAATTCTGACTATCCGAGTACGATGGAAATGCACCATAAATATCATTGTAAGTGTGTCTGTATATGTTATATTATGTTATGTTATGTTATGTGTATAAGTGAGACGCTGCTGCAGACGGAGCTCGTAGACTTGTAGAGAGAAAGCTAATCAAAGTGTGTTCAGGGAGGAAATCTGCCGCAGAGCTTCCACACCGATGCAAACCTTGGTTGAACATTACTACTTAGGCATGGGATGATAACCGTGTTCAAGGTATACCGCGATTTGAAAAAGCCACGATAACCAAAACAGCCAAATTTTCTGCCATACCGTTCCTACTGTAAGGTATGAGCTGTTTATTGTCTGGTCAAAGACAGGAAGTGCAGGTCAAAGACAGGAAGTGCAGGTCAGAAATCCCTCAGGTGGTGCAACTGCAGCGTAGAGTATGACGACCCCTCACACTGTCATTACAGATTCAGGTTAAATGAACATGTCTGTCTTTATTTTTCTTCCTTTTAGGAACATTTTAGAGCTGTAATCACAATACCGTCATACCTTGAAACCATGATATTTTTGCTTATTGTTATCATACCACCAGAATGTCCATACCGGCCCATGCCTTATTAATACACATCTCTGTTAATGTGCAGAATCAGTCAGACTATAATGTGTAATACCAACCATCCTGCACTGAATTCAGTCCCTGGTGGTTTTGTTTTTATTCAACTTTCAGAAACAACATGAGTCTGGAGTCTTTGGCGTGTTGTCAGAGCTTGGTACAGACACATGAACGAGCGCCGCAGCAGCAACATGATGAGTAACTCTCTATTTTAAGAACATCAGTGAAGTGAGCTCGAAGCTTCCTCAACATGAAGACCGTGTTCCTGCACAGAAACCAGATGGTCCCACAACAAAAACACCAACTCAGCTCATTAATTATTTGTCATTAACAAATGGTGCAACAGCTGAAGAGGACCAGGATTACCAGTCCTCCCAGTTCAGGGTAAGAATAATAAAAAATGAAAAAGCAGCACACACAGATGCCAGTCTGCGGCGCTGGCTTTGATAAACCTCGCTCTGAAGCTTCTCTAATTGACTGTAGGGAAATTACGCGTGATTAAACATCAAATGCTGCTTCACATATGGGCTCGATGTGACAGCGGCACAATGTTCTCCGTGATGTCTGTATCAAATATATGAAGATGAAACAGGATTATTTGTGGCTTCTGTTTTACGAGCAGCAGCAGCAGCAGCAGCACCGTCACCTCCGCCTGCTGTAATTGATTTGTTTGAAGTCAGACGGGAGGAGGAGGAGGAGGAGGAGGAGGAGGAGGAGGCCGGCTGGTGACGTGTGTTTTGGACAAAAGAAGCATTACCGGGATTAATCGGGATTAACAAGAAGAAATTCTGATGGACAGGACCCCCCCCCCCTCCCCACCCAACCCCCCCTCCACCCCCCCCCCCCACCTCCCCCCAGGCTCAGTGTACTCCTCCTTCTCAAAGTCTAAACTGATTAAAATGACAAATTCACTGCTGCTAACTGGCAGGTGGGAGCGACAGCAGACGGCTCGTGGTTATAAATGTTAGAGTGACTGTGTGTGTGTGGGGGGGTGTGTGTGTCTGTGTGTGTGTGTGTGTGTGGGGGGGGGGGGGGGGGTGTGTCTGTGTGTGTGTGTGTTGTGTGTGTGTGTGTGTCTGTGTGTCTGTGTGTCTGTGTGTGTCTGTTCGTGTGTGTGCGTGCGTGTGGTCCTGTCAATAATCATCCGTGTGTGTCTGTGTGGGTGTGTGTGTGGGTATGTGTGTGTGTGTGTGTGGTCCTGTCACTAATCATCCGTCCATCCGTGTGTGTGTGTGTGTGTGTGTGTGTGTGTGTGTGTCTGTGTGTGGGTGTGTGTGAGTGTGTCTGTGTGTGGGTATGTGTGTGTGTGTGTGTGGTCCTGTCACTAATCATCTGTCCATGTGTGTGTGTGTGTGTGTGTGTGTGTGTGTGTGTGTATGTGTGTGTGTGTGTGTACTCCACCCAATCCCACAGGCTAATAAACTAAACTTCATTCTATTCTTCAGTGATGTTGATGAAATCTGGTTAAAGTTCGTATGTTGTGTAAGAAGCTGGACTGAGAAACGATGAAGTAACCGATGAATTCTTCTTCTCTTACCAGCAGAAAGCAGTTTAACTTTTACAGGCCTTAACTCAAAAATGAGGTGTAACTTCATTTAAATGAGAACTATTATAACCATGAAACTGCTCACTGAACTCCAGAGTCTCAGTGTGACAGTCATCTCCATCCTTCTTTCTCTATCCCTCCATTTCTATCCCTCCATCTCTAACCCTCCATCTCCATCCCTCCATCTCTTCATCTCCATCTCTCCATCTCCATCCCTTCATCTCTATCCCTCCATCTCTCCATCCCTCCACCACTATCCTCCATCTCTATCCCTTCATCTCCATATCTCTATCTCCATCCCTCCATCTCTATCTCTCCATCTCTATCCCTCCATCTCCATCCCTTCATCTCTATCCTCCAGCTCTATCCCTCCATCTCCATCTCTATCCTTCCATCTCCATCCTTCTTTCTCTATCCTTCCATCTCTTCATCTCCATCTCTATCCCTCCATCTCCATCCCCTCCATCTCTAACCCTCCATCTCCATCCCTCCATCTCCTTCCCTGATCTCCATCCCTCCATCTTTAACCCTCCATCTCCATCGCTCCATCTCCATCCATCCATCTCCTTCCCTCCATCTCCATCTCTATCCCTTCATCTCCATCCCTCCATCTCCATCTCTATCTGTCCAGCTCTATCTCTTCATCTCCATCCTCCATTACTGGAATTAAACGACTGGCCAGTTAACAGACAGAAAATCAAATGAGAAAAAAAAAAACGAGTGACACATCGAGAAAGACAAAGACAGAAGGATAGAGTACGATGATAAGTCACAATATGAAGGAGGGAGAGAAATGGAGGTGAGAAGCAGGATAATGAGGGTGGAGGGAGAGGGGGGGGTATTTGGGGTTGGGGGGAGAGGGGGGGGGGGGGAGGGGGGGGGGGTGGTTGGGGGGAGAGGGGGGGGGGGGTGTAGCCCCTCAGGCGACTGTTAAACTGACTTAATCAGATCAACTTACTGACCTGGATAAACTCTGCCTGACTGGAACACACCACCACACACACACACACACACACACACACACACACACACACACACCACAGAGACTCACATAACAAACTGAGATCATAGAGAGAGAGAGAGAGAGAGAGAGAGAGAGAGAGTGTGAGTGGGTTTGTGTGTGTGTGTGTGTGTGTGTGTGTGTGTGTGTGTGTGTGTGTGTGTGTGTGTGTGTGTGTGTGTCTGTGTGTGTGTGTGTGGGTATGTGTGTGTGTGTGTGTGTGTGTTGTTGTTGAGTGGCTCACACT
>NC_070580.1:36104682-36114682 GCF_027409825.1 Scomber japonicus
GTAAAAGTTTATATTTTTAGTAACAAATCAACAATATGTCTGCAAATCAAGTTGATAAAAGCTTTTTTTTTAATCATGTAGTTTATTCTCTGCTATCACATTCAATCAATGCATGTACAAATAGTATTATTAGTTGTGTTTATTGTGTTAATTTTGTGGGTTTTGTTTGTAATTTAAAGTAATTCTGCTTTTAATATTGTCAACTATCTTACACGAGTCAAAGCATTAAAACTATATCATATCTGGACCAGGGCTGTCAGCGTTAACGTGTTAATCGCGATTAGATTAATGCAATCCATAACGCGTTAATTTTTTTAATTGCATTTTAATGTTGCAAGCCTTTTTGTCCCTTCTCCTCCCCCGTAGACGGCTCCTCTAGCTGTAGCGCTATGCTTTGAAGTGGCCTCCTGCAGTAAACCTACCGCGCTGATGGAAAGTAAGAGAGCTACTGGACTTTTGAACGGCTTGTTTAACTTTAAAACACTTCCAGACGCTTCAGTTGACAAGTCAAAAGTAAAATGCAACCTGTGTCAAACGGAGTTTAACTACCACCGGAGTACGTGGAGTTTGAGTTAGCACCTCCACGCTAAACACCCAGGTGCAGCCAAGCCAGCCTCAGCTCCACCAAAGGACCATTTTGGAGTGTGGGAGTCGCAGCAGAGCCGTGATTGATTCCCAGTTAAGACACTCTGGTAAGAAATGCTTTACATTATGGGCTTAAAACTGCCTTCAAATGGAAAATAACAGGATTTTAAACATGCAATTCACAACGCCATTAATCACGATTAACTGTGGAAATTCTGCGATTAATCTCGATTTAAAAAATTAAATGTTTGACAGCCCTAATCTGGACTGAAGTTTATTTTCCTACTTTATCTGACAAATATAAAGTTTTGTACTGAAATGTGTTGGCTGCACTTATACAGTTAAAACAGTCAAACTAGATGAAGTCACTTTAAATAAAAACATATAACTCTGTGAAACTATAAATTAAACATTGATCCTTATTTCTAGTTTCCACGGTGCTCATCGTTGCTCATCATCGGTTGTTCCAGAGACATTAAACTAAACGCCTGCAGCTTTAAAACACAGGATCCAGTCCAGTTAGTTTCCACTGACCCAGATGTGTGACCCTCATGTGATCAGCTGACGGACAACTTCCCGATACTGAGATCAATAAGGTATCACATTATCACTAAAGCAAGCATCCAGCGGGCCTCGTTTCCCTCTAATGGCTCCTCGCTGCGATGCTCGATAAATGTTTAGGCTCACAGAGAAAGAGGAAAGAGCTGAGGTCAGTGCTTCAGAGTGAGGGCTGGAAATATGGAGAGCAGCGTTATCATCAGAGAGGAGGAAGAGGAGGAGGAGGAGGAAGAGGAGGAAGAGGAGGAAGGAAGGAAGGAAGGAGGGAGGGATGGAGGAGGAAGGAAATGAGTAAGGATGACAAGAGGAAGGAAGGAAAGGAGGAAGGAGGGAGGGGAGGGGAAGAAGGAAGGAGGGAGGAAAGGTGTAAGGAAGGAAGGAGAAAAGGGGTAGGGATGGAGGAAGAGAGGAAGGAAGGAAGGAAGGAAGGAAGGAGGGAGGAAAGGAAGAAGGAAGGGAGGGAGGGAGGGAGGGATGGAGGGAGGAAAGGAGGAAGGAAAGGAGGAAGGAGGGAGGGATGGAGGAAGAGGAGGAAGGAGGGAGGGATGGAGGGAGGAAGGAAGGAGGGATGGAGGGAGGAAGGGAAGAAGGAAGAAGAAGTGGAGGCTTACTGAAGCACTTTAAAACAAGTCGTCATGGTTATTAACTTTTTACTATCATTACTACTCTGAGTCATTAATGGGATGAAACTGGACGCTGATGATCCGTATCAGCAGAGTGACTCCTGCTGCTATAATATAAGTAACGTGACTCCTTCCTCCCTTCCTTCCTTCATCCCTTCCTTCTTCCTTCCTTTCCATCATTCTTCCTCCCTCCCTTCCTCCCTCCCTCCTTTCCTTCCTACCTTCCTTCTTCCTCCCTCCTTTCCTTCCTTCCTCCTTCCCTTCCTTCCTCCCTTCCTTCCTTCTTCCCTTCCTCCATCCTTTCCTTCCTTTCCATCCTTCTTCCTACCTCCCTTCCTTCCTTCATTCCTCCCTCCTTTCCTTCCTTCTTCCCTTCCTCCATCCTTTCCTTCCTTCTTCCCTTCCTCCCCCCTTTCCTTCCTTCCTCCCTCCTTTCCTTTCTTCTTCCCTTCCTCCATCCTTCCTTCCTTCCTTCCTTCTTCTCTTCCTCGCTCCTTTCCTTCTTTCCTCCATCCTTTCCTTCCTTCTTCCCTTCCTCCATTCCTTCCTTCTTCCTTCCTTTCCATCATTCTTCCTCCTTTCCTTCCTTCCTTCCTTCCTCCTTTCCCTCCTTCTTCCCTTCCTTCCTCCTCCCTCCTTTCCTTTCATTCCTTCTTCCCTTCCTTTACATCCTTCTTTCCTTCCTCCCTCCTTTCCCTCCTTTCTCCCTCCCTTCCTCCCTCCTTTCTCCCTTACTTCCTTCTTCCTCCTTCCCTCCCTTCTTCCCTTCCTCCATCCTTTCCTTAGAAAAATCACTTTTGCCCACAAACCCCCCCCCCCCCCCCCAACCCATAATTAAATAGAAAGATAAATAAATAAAAGGTTTGATAATAATGTTTTAGTGTGCAGTCAGAGAGGCGGAGGCTGTTTATCTCTGGTAGCCTCCGGTGTTGTATTGAATCATTCATCAGCTACTGTAACTCTGCTGCAGGCTTTGTCTTTTCCATTTGGGTCAGAGAGAAGCCCTCATGTTACATAAGCCCCGGCCCTGTCTGCAGCTAATTCCTACACTGTGGGGGGGAAGAGAGGGAGGAGGGGGGAGGGGGGGGGGGGGGGGAGGAGGGGAGGCAACCCGAGGTGTCTTTAGTAGGAAGAAAAGCAATACGGTTAGATTTATTATTTAGCTGTTTTTTAGGAGAGAGCAGGCCATCCTTCCATCCTTTCCTTCCTTTCCATCCTTCTTCCTCCCTCCTTTCTCCCTTCCTTCCTTCTTCCTTCCTTTCCATCCTTCTTCCTCCCTCCCTTCCTTCCTCCTTTCTCCCTTACTTTGCTTCCTTCTTCCCTTCCTCCATCCTTTCTCCCTTCCTTTGCTTCCTTCTTCCCTTCCTCCATCCCTCCCTTCCTTCCTTCCTTCCTTCCTCCCTCCTTTCCTTCCTTCCTTCTTTCTCCCTCCTTTCCTTCCTTTCTCCCTTACTTCCTTCTTCCCTTCCTCCATCCTTTCCTTCCTTCCTTCCTTCCATCCTTCCTTCTTCTTCTCTTCCTCCCTCCTTCCTTCCTCCTTCCTTCCCTCCTTCCTTCCTTCCTTTTTCCCTTCCTCCATCCTTTCCTTCCTTCTTCCCTTCCTCCATCCTTTCCTTCCTTCTTCCCTTCCTCCCTCCTTTCCTTCTTTCCTTCCTTTCTCCCTTACTTCCTTCCTTCCTTCCTCCCTTCCCTTCTTCCTCTATCCTTTCCTTCCTTTCCATCCTTCTTCTTTTCTCCCTTCCTCCCTCCTTTCCTTCCTTCCTTCCTTCTTCTCTTCCTCCCTCCTTTCCTTCCTCCTTCCTTCCTTTCCATCCTTCTTCCTCCCTCCTTTCCTTCCTTCTTCCCTTCCTCCATCCTTTCCACCTCTGTAGAGTCTCAGTATCTATCTGCAGTGTGTGTAACAGGAAGTGTAAAAAGAGAGAAAAGAGAGAGAGCGAGAAAATAAAAGCATGTTGAACCTCTTTAGTTGCGTAAGTGCATTAGCAGAGTGAAGCCTGAGGAGATAAAGGCTTTTCTGCCATTTCACTGGATAACAGGTGTAGAAATAAAGCACACAGAGAGGTGGAGGAGGAGGTCATGTGATTATTTGGCCTCACAGCGTCTCTCTAAAAGTCTTTTTTTTTTTTTTTTTAGCAGCACTTTTGATGAATGAAGCATGCAGCGAGTTACAGGAAGTCAGAATCAGCTGGTGTGGTTCAGGGTCCCATCACGGCTCTAAGGTCAATCTGAACTGTACATCTTGCTTTAGGCCAGGGGTGTCAAACATGCGGCCCGTGGGCCAGATCCGGCCGGCCGAGGTGTCTAGTCCGGCCCACTTTCCTTATTCCTCCCTTCCTTCCTTCCTTTCTGTCTTCTTTCCTTCCATCTTCCCTTCCTTCCTACCTGTCTTCTTTTTCTTCCTTCTTTCCTTTCTGTCTTCTTTTCCTTCCTTCCGGTCTTATTTTCCTTCCTTTTTTCCTTCTTTCCTTCTATCTGCCCTTCCTTCCTTTCTGTCTTCTTTTTCTTCCTTCCTTCCTTTCTGTCTTCTTTTCCTTCCTTCTTTCCTTTCTGTCTTCTTTTCCTTCCTTCCGGTCTTATTTTCCTTCCTTTTTTCCTTCTTTCCTTCTATCTGCCCTTCCTTCCTTTCTGTCTTCTTTTTCTTCTTTCCTTCCTTTCTGTCATCTTTTTCTCCCTTCCTTCCTTCCTTCATGTCTTCTTTTCCTTCCTTCCTTCCTTCCTTCCTTCTTTTTAATGATCCGGTCCACGTGAGATTAAATTGGGCATTATGTGGCCCTTGAATGAAAATGAGTTTGACACCCATGCTTTAGGCCCACTCTGTTTAAAGGAGGGGGGGGGGGGGGGGGGGGGGGGGGGGGTTGCAGTGTGCTCCCCTCTTTAGCTTTCGGCTGCTGGCTAAACTGTATTTACATTTGTAATAAATGGTTTGATCCATGACGAGAGTGTTCCTGACTAACATTAATATAAACTTCAGGCCTGTAGGAGGGAGACTGTCACTTTTATTATAAATCTGTGGGCTGAAACGTTCATATTAATGACCTGTTTGAAATATAGACTGCAGTCAGAGTATCACACCAGCAGAGGGCGCTCTAAAACTTCACTAGCTTTACCTGTTGCATGCTCTATTGAGCTGTTAGCAAACTAAGCTAACGTTAATGTGTTGTTTAGAAATGGAGGACGATCATAAAGGTCCATTTATGTTCAACGTACGTATGAAAATGTATCCGTCCTTTTCAAACGATGTTACCGTCACTGCTCTCATACTTCCATGCGTCCTTTACGTTGGCATGGACGTTAACCAATACATCCACCAGGGGGCAGCACAGAGTCAATACGTCCACCAGGGGGCAGCAACGAGTCAAAAGTTTATGACGACAACAAACTCAAAAACAAACATGGCGACTGTGGAGGAGATATTGATGATGTTCCTCTCTTCCTTCCACCCTCTCTCCTTTCCTCCATTCTTCCTCCCTTCATTCCTCCTTTCCTTCCTTCCTTCCTTCTTCCTCCCTTCCATCCTCCTTTCCTTCCTTCCTCCCTCCTTCCCTCCTTTCCTTCCTTCTCCCTCCCTTCCTTCCTCCCTCCCTCATTTCTGTCTTCCTGCCTTCCTTGTCTTCCTTCCTTCCTTCCTTCTTCCTTTCCCTCTAGCTACCCTCCTAGCTACCAGCTCAGCAGCGACAAATGTATGACCTCATCTGACTTCATATCATTCATTTGAACTTGATTACTTTAAAGTGACAATCCTACTCTGTGGCTACTAATTCTTACAGATACTGTTAGTTTGTGTCTTTTCTGTCGAGTCTATTTACTGAAATGGAAACGGAGCAAATGAAGGTTATAATATTATCTGTACATCACAGAGGTTTGAGCTTTCCTACTGAGACTGAAGCCTGCAAGTCTTTCATTTCAGATTTTTATTGGATCCATGCTCTATTATTTATTTCTCTATATGTCACGAACAATAAAAATAATAATTAAAGCTGCAAGCAGGGGTGAATGGGCCCTCGCCCCCTCTCCTTTCCTTCCTTCTTCCTTCCTCCCTCCCTCCTTTCTTTCCTTTCCTCCTTTCCTTCCTTCCTTCCTTCCTCCCTCCTTCCCTTCCTTCCTTGACTCGAGGACAACAGGAGGGTTAAAGTTTCTAACCAACTCACACAACCTTTCCTCAAAAAGTTCCTCCATTGTTATTTCTTCTTCGTGTCTCAATAGAGCTACGTATCGAGTAGTGACAGCAACACTGCCCCCCCCCCCCCGTGGTTTCCGGTGGTACTGCTCCGTTTGGTCCGTATCTGTAAGCTTTATGGAAACGTGCAGAAATACGGATGGTTTACAGATACAATAGGGCTTCGTGTTGGTCAGTGCTTGGGCCCTAATAATGATAATAAATGAGCATCAGTGTGATGACGGAGCTGTTTTCTGTCTGAAAGTACAGCCGGTGCTTTATACGAGCTGCAGAAGAGACACAGGAGGGAATTTAATGAAGTTTCCCCACTGAGTGATATTAAGTTTAGCTCGGTCGTCTCTCCAGATGGGCTTCTCATTATCTTTTATTATCATCAGGTAAAATGCAAAACTCTTCCAAACTTTAAACGCTTGTATTTTTATTTAAGGTGAGCCAGCAGAGTCTCAGCAGCGGTGAAAACATCCTCAGTGACCCCAACTATCACTTCAATACCTGCTCCACTAAAAACTGATTTACATTTTTTTTTAAAAGCTTATTTGAATTCCAACATTCATACATATTCATCTCGTTCATGAGTCGTAGTCCAGACTCAATGTTTGATTTGGTTTCATACTAAAAAATCATGAATGTATGCAGAAACTCTCTCTATGACTTCTATATGAGATAGTTTCAGTGTTTAACCAAAGATACTAGAATATATATAATAACTGACTCAGTAGACTGACAGACTCAACCAATTTATATCAAAACAGCAAATAAGACACACACACACACACACACACACACACACACACACACACACCAGCTCTTTAGTAACATCTAGTAGCAGCTATAAGAAACTACAACATACATCTAAATATTACAAATATGAGGTTTAGTATCTATTAAGTGACTCTGACTCTACAGGCTGCAGGTCACATCAGCTTTATCTCATCTGTCTGTCTGTTCATATTCTGCTAGTAGTGATAGTAATAAAGTCAGAGGCTGAAATCCATTTTTCAAACTTAGGGGGGAATTACCCTTAAAATGCTTCACATCAGCTGGGTTTTACAGGTATTACAGGTATATTATTATTTGTCCTGTTCTTATCTCAGATTGCATCGTATTCTCTGAACTCTATATTAATGCTTTAAGTTGAAAGAGAGCGACTACAGCTTTAGCAGCATTAGCATGAGGTTTAGTAGCATCTGGTTCTCTTCAGGTCTGCTGTGTGAGAAATGTCTGAGTGGCAACTTAAAGTGAACATTTTGTAACATCGGCTGTAAAAGGAGCAGCTAACGTTTTAAAGACCGAGCAGCTTGTTTCACCGTTGTTAACTTGAGCTTAACGTTAGCCTGAAACTCATCTCTGGGCGGCTGCTTCACTTCAGTAGCGCCACAGTTTCCTTGTTAAAGCGATGGTTCGGCATAATTTCGTCCTAGCATCATATGCACCATTATATGTTTTAGCCAGCAGTCCATGTTTGTATACCAGTAAGTTACACTGCTGGACGCTGGAAGTCGGAGCTGGAAATGACGTCACACCCCAGTTTGAATCGCTCCGGTTTAGAAGTCAGAAAACCAGTTTAACCCAGTTAGCCACTGATAGAGATACCATTTAGTAAAGTTGCATGTCTCTGTATTTGGCTCAGTCAAACAGTGTAGCAGCATGGACATTGCTGAGTGTACGATGATAATCAACAGGACAGTTACTACAACTTTCACACTGCTGATGCTAAGGGCAGCCATCTTGGATTTTGAGGTTGGAGCTGGTGAGGTTCTTCCAACCTTTCAGAGTCGGAGATCTGACTTCAGAGGTGTTCAGGTTGAAATTTCCGACTTGGAAACTTGAAAATTCGGACTATCAGAGTTCAATGGAAATGCACCATAAATATCATTGTAAGTGTGTCTATATATGTTATATTATGTTATATTATGTTATATGTATAAGTGAGATGCTGCTGCAGACGGAGCTCGTAGACTTGTAGAGAGAAAGCTAATCAAAGTGTGTTCAGGGAGGAAATCTGCCGCAGAGCTTCCACACCGATGCAAACGTTGGCTGGACATTACTACTAGGCATGGGATGAAAACCGTGTTCAAGGTATACCGCGATTTGAAAAAGCCACGATAACCAAAACAGCCAAATTTCCTGTCATACCGTTCCTAAGGTATGAGCTGTTTATTGTCTGGTCAAAGACAGGAAGTGCTGGTCAAAGACAGGAAGTGCTGGTCAGAAATCCCTCAGGTGGTGCAGCTGCAGCGTAGAGTATCACGACCCCTCACACTGTCATTACAGATTCAGGTTAAATCAACATGTCTGTCTTTATTTTTCTTCCTTTTAGGAACATTTTAGAGCTGGAATCACAACACCGTCATACCGTGAAACCATGATATTTTTGCTTATGGTTATCATACCACCAGAATCTCATACCGGCCCATGCCTTATTAATACACATCTCTGTTAATGTGCAGAATCAGTCAGACTATAATGTGTAATACCAACCATCCTGCACTGAATTCAGTCCCTGGTTGTTTTGTTTTTATTCAACTTTCAGAAACAACATGAGTCTGGAGTGTTTGGCGTGTTGTCAGAGCTCGGTACAGACACATGAACGAGCGCCGCAGCAGCAACATGATGAGTAACTCTCTATTTTAAGAACATCAGTGAAGTGAGCTCGAAGCTTCCTCAACATGAAGACCGTGTTCCTGCACAGAAACCAGATGGTCCCACAACAAAAACACCAACTCAGCTCATTAATTATTTGTCATTAACAAATGGTGCAACAGCTGAAGAGGACCAGGATTACCAGTACTCCCAGTTCAGGGTAAGAATAATAAAAAATGAAAAAGCAGCACACACAGATGCCAGTCTGCGGCGCTGGCTTTGATAAACCTCGCTCTGAAGCTTCTCTAATTGACTGTAGGGGAAATTACGCGTGATTAAACATCAAATGCTGCTTCACATATGGGCTCGGATGTGACAGCGGCACAATGTTCTCCGTGATGTCTGTATCCAAATATATGAAGATGAAACAGGATTATTTGTGGCTTCCTGTTTTACGAGCAGCAGCAGCAGCAGCAGCACCGTCACCTCCGCCTGCTGTAATTGATTTGTTTGAAGTCAGACGGGAGGAGGAGGAGGAGGAGGAGGCCGGCTGGTGACGTGTGTTTTGGACAAAAGAAGCATTAACCGGGATTAATCGGGATTAACAAGAAGAAATTCTGATGGACAGGACCCCCCCCTCCCCACCCAACACCATCACCCAACCCCCCCCCCCCCCCCCCCCAGGCTCAGTGTACTCCTCCTTCTCAAAGTCTAAACTGATTAAAATGACAAATTCACTGCTGCTAACTGGCAGGTGGGAGCGACAGCAGACGGCTCGTGGTTATAAATGTTAGAGTGACTGTGTGTGTGTGTGTGTGTGTGTGTGGGTCTGTGTGTGTGTGTGTGTGTGTGTGTCTGTTTGTATGTGTGTGTGGTCCTGTCACTAATCATCCGTCCATCCGTGTGTGTGTGTGTGTATGTGTATGTGTATGTGTATGTGCGTGTGTGCGTGTGTGTTGGTGTGTCTGTGTGTGGTCCTGTCACTAATCATCTGTCCCTGTGTGTGTGTGTGTGTGTGTGTGTGTGTGTGTGTTTGAGTGTGTGTGGGTGTGTGTGTGTGTGTCTGTGTGTGTGTGTACTCCACCCAATCCCACAGGCTAATAAACTAAACTTCATTCTATTCTTCAGTAATGTTGATGAAATCTGGTTAAAGTTCGTATGTTGTGTAAGAAGCTGGACTGAGAAACGATGAAGTAACCGATGAATTCTTCTTCTCTTACAGCAGAAAGCAGTTTAACTCTCCTATGATCACTTCTTAAAGGCCTTAACTCAAAAATGAGGTGTAACTTCATTTAAATGAGAACTATTATAACCATGAAACTGCTCACTAAACTCCAGAGTCTCAGTGTGACAGTCATCTCCTTCCTTCTTTCTCTATCCCTCCATCTTTTCATCTCCATCCCTTCATCTCCAACCCTTCATCGCTATCTCTCCATGTCTATCCTTCCATCTCATCCCTTCATCTCCATCCTTC
>NC_070580.1:36122182-36124682 GCF_027409825.1 Scomber japonicus
ACAGTCAGCCAGTTTGGGGTTAACTATCTTGCTTGAAGTGATGGGTCGGCGTAATTTCGACCTAGCGTCATGTACAGATCTCTCTAGATGAGCTCTGTGCAGGATCTCGCGGTATTTCAGTGATGGCGCAAGATTTTCCTTCGATCTGTCCTTCCTCCCTTCAATCTTTCCTTACTGTCTTCTCCTCTTCCTTCCATCCATCTGTCTGTCTTTCCTTCCTTCCTTCCTTCCTTCCCGTCTTCTCTCCTCTTCCTTCCATCTTTTCTTCTTGTCTTCTCTTCCTTCCTTCCTTCCTTCTTTTTAATGAACCTCGAACCTCCGATCTTCCAATTAGTGGACGATCCGCTCTACTTCCTAACTAGCTCATCATCATTAAGTGGTGAGTGAATGTCCATCAGTAGTATACATGACATGGACTCTACTGCTTTTGTTCCTTTGAGGCATATTTGAGGATCTAATGTTAAATAATGAAGATATTTACACACTCAGCATTCAGACAGTCAGATATAATGGTGGAGGGTAAATGAAGAGCACTTTATTTTAAATAAGGAGAGATTTTAGACACACAAAGAACCAAACTCTCAACCAGCCATCCTTCATCATCACACCTGGAAGCAACAAAGGAGCAGATATGGATTTTTATCTACTTATTGATTGATTTTTCCCTCTTTGCACTGGAGCTGAAAGATTTAAACTAAACTAAAGTAAACTGCAGTAAAAACGATGTAAACATGAATCTGTGTGTGTGTGTGTGTGAGTGTGTGAGTGTGTGATTGTGTGTGTGTGTGTGTGTGTGTGTGTGTGTGTGTGTGTGTGTGTGTGTGTGTGTGTGTGTGTGTGTGTGTGTGTGTGTGTATCAGGCTGCAGACGTGTTTGTGAGGAGCGGCTGTTGAGCTGCAGAAATGAAAGAAGGATGCGACAGAATAAATGAGATGCATGATGGGAACACCCGAGCATCGTCGTCGCCGTCGCCGTCGCTATGGAAGCGAGCGGTCGGGGGGTTCGTATCCGAGACATCTGCCAACGGCTGAAACCAACAGCAGGAGGATCAGACGGTTTCCTGCTGGTTTACTGAAGGTTTGCTGGAGGTTATCTGAGCAGGAACAGGAACATCGTGTTTCTAACTGCTCAACATTTACAGTTATGAGAGTTTCAGCTCCAACAGGAAGAAAAGAAACAGATCTAAAACTATTAAATAAACGAGTGAGAGCAACAGGAAGCTAAAGATTTAACTGTTTCAGAACCTTGTGCCTCTCCTCTGTTTGCATCCCTTCTTTCCTCCTCTCTCTCTTCCTCCTCCCTCTCCTCTGTTTGCATCCCTTCTTTCCTCCTCTCTCTCTTCCTCCTCCCTCTCTTTCCTCCTCCTCCGTCTTCTGTTTGAATCTATTCTTTCCTCCTCTCTCTCCTCTGTTTGCATCCCTTCTTCCCTTCTCTCTTCTCTGTTTACATCCCTTCTTTCCTCCTCCTTCTCCTCTGTTTGCAACCCTTCTTTCCTCCTCCTCTCTCTTCTGTTTGCATCCCTTCTTTCCTCCTCCTTCTCCTCTGTTTGCATCCCTTCTTTCCTCCTCCTTCTCCTCTGTTTGCATCCCTTCTTTCCTCCTCCTCTCTCTTCTGTTTGCATCCCTTCTTTCCTCCTCTCTCTTCTCTGTTTGCATCCCTTCTTTCCTCCTCTCTCTCCTCTGTTTGCATCCCTTCTTTCCTCCTCCCTCTCCTCTGTTTGCATCCCTTCTTTCCACCTCTCTCTCCTCTGTTTGCATCCCTTCTTTCCTCCTCCCTCTTCTGTTTGCATCCCTTCCTTCCTCCTCCATCTTCTCTGTTTGCATCCCTTCTTTCCTCCTCTCTCTCTTCCTCCTCCCTCTCCTCTGTTTGCATCCCTTCTTTCCTCCTCCCTCTTCTGTTTGCATCCCTTCCTTCCTCCTCCATCTTCTCTGTTTGCATCCCTTCTTTCCTCCTTCCATCTTTTCACTCTGCAGTCTGAGGTGGGGGGGGGTTTGGGTAGTAATGAGGTCAGTAGCACTTTTTTGCAGAGGCTGAATCAGGGATGAAGACGATGAAGACGATGAAGATGATGAAGATGATGCTCTGGGCTCTCACACCTTCTCCTCTCGCTGTCTGTCACTTCATGTTACGTCTTTATTTCTCTTTAGCACTTACAGTCTGTTTCTCTTCTTTTACTTTCCTTTTTTTGTCCCTCCGTCCATCCCTCCATCCCTCCATCCCTCTGATGTCACTTCCTGCTTTCGTGTCTCTTTTATTTTGCTGATTCCTTCCTTCCTCCTCTTCTCTCTACACACTCTCTCTCTCTCTCTCTCTCTCTCTCTCTCTCTCTCTCTCTCTTTTCCTTATCCCTCTCCTCCTCCTGTCTTTACATCTTTGTCCTTCATCCCTCTTCATCCCTCTCTCTGCTCGACTCAGTCAGTCTCCTGTTCCTCTTCTCCAAGGTTGTGGTTTATTGATTTTCGATCGTCTCGATGTAAAATGTAAATTGAGTTGTGATTCA
>NC_070580.1:36129682-36141839 GCF_027409825.1 Scomber japonicus
GAAGGAAGGGGAATGGAGGAAGGAAAGGAAGGAAAGGAAGAAAGGTAGGAGGAAGGAAGGAGGGACAGAAGGGAGGAAAGGAAGGAAGGAAGGACAGAGGAAAGAAGGAAGGAAGGAAGGAAGGCAGGAGGGAAGGAGGAAAGAAGGGAGGGAGGAAGGAAGGAAGGAAGGAAGGAAGGAAGGGAAGGAAGGAAGGAAGGAAGGGAAGGACAGAAGGGAGGATAGGAAGGAAGGAAGGAAGGAAGGAAGGACGGAGGAAAGAAGGAAGGAAAGCAGGAGGGAAGGAGGAAAGAAGGGAGAGAGGAAGGAAAGGAAGGAAGGGGAATGGAGGAAGGAAAGGAAGGAAAGGAAGAAAGGTAGGAGGAAGGAAGGAGGGACAGAAGGGAGGAAAGGAAGGAAGGAAGGAAGGAAGGAAGGGAGGAAGGAGTGTGTGTGTGTGTGTGTGTGTGTGTGTGTGTGTGTGTGTCTAATCTTAGTACTACTGTCACTGAGTGTTACCATGACGAGTCGTGTCTGCCTGTCTCATTCTTCTTACATACATGTTGCTGCTGTCAGGAAACTCGTTAAATATAGAAGTGAGGCCTCCTGTTGTCCTCCAGTTAAGGAAGGAAGGGAGGGAGGAGGGAAGGGAGAGAGGGAGGGAGGAAGGGAGGAAGGGAGGGAGGAAGGGAGGGAGGGGAATGGAGGAAGGAAGGAAGGGGAATGGAGGAAGGAAAAAAGAGAGAAGGAGGGAAGGAAGAAAGAAGGGAAAGAGGAAGGAAAGGAAGAAAGGAAGGAAGGGGAATGGAGGACGGAAAGGAAGGAAGGAAGGGAGGAAGGAACGGAGGAAAGAAGGAAGGGAGGGGAATGGAGGAAGGAAAAAAGAGAGAAAGAGGGAGGGAGGACGGAAGAAAGGTAGGAGGAAGGAAGGAGGGACGGAAGGGAGGAAAGGAAGGAAGGAAGGGGAATGGAGGAAGAAATAAAGAGAAGGAGGGAGGGAGGGAGGAAGGAAGGAAGGGAGGAAGGAAGGGGAATGGAGGAAGGAAGGAAGGAAGGAAGGAAGGAAGAAGGATGGACAGTCAAAATCAAACCTTCTGACTACTGCTGAGAAACAGGAAGCAGCTCTGCAGTGACTGAAGTCTCCCCTCTGACTTTACTTTACTAAAGTTATTAACTGACAGTTTGAAGCCGTGTGTGTGTGTTGGCAGCGTGTCACCATGACGACACACATCAATTAACACGTTAACGGGCGTAGCTGCAGGTCAGAGAAACGCTGCCACGGGAAAACACCCGCTCCGCTCCGTCACCGCGGGCAACGGCTGGCAGAGAGAGGAGCCGCTGGCACCGCCGACCTTCATCTGCCATCCAACTCTGTGTGTGTGTGTGTGTGAGTGTGTGTGTGTGTGAGTGTGTGTGTGTGTGAGTGTGTGTGTGTGTGAGTGTGTGACAGCATGTGTGTGTGTGTGTGTGTGCGTGTGTGTGTATGGATGTGTGTATGTGAGTGTTTGTGCGTGTGTCAGCGTGTGTGTGTGTGTGTGACAGAGTGAGTGTGTGTGACAGCGTGTGTGTGTGTGTGTGTCTGCGTGTGTCTGCGTGTGTCTGTCTGTGTGTGTGTATGTGTGTGCGTGTGTGTATGTGTGTGTGACAGCGCGCGTGTGTGTGTGTGTATGTGTGTGTGTGTGAGAGCGTGTGTGTGCGATAGCGTGTGTGTGTGTGTGTGTGTGTGTGTGTGTGTGTGTGTATCTGTGTGAGTGTGTGTGACAGTGTGTGTGTGCGTGTGTGTGTGTGTAGGGCTTCCCCAGGTGCCAGGGCCGGCTGACATCTTGGCCCGGGGTGATGTGGTGGCAGTTAGATGTGAGCCCAGATGGTCGTGTCACCATATTACAGTTATTACGGTATTAATGACTCAACTGTCTCATGGTCGTGTCACCATATTACAGTTATTACGGTATTAATGACTCAACTGTCTCATGGTCGTGTCACCATATTACAGTTATTACGGTATTAATGACTCAACTGTCTCATGGTCGTGTCACCATATTACAGTTATTACGGTATTAATGACTCGACTGTCTCATGGTCGTGTCACCATATTACAGTTATTACGGTATTAATGACTCGACTGTCTCATGGTCGTGTCACCATATTACAGTTATTACGGTATTAATGACTCGACTGTCTCATGGTCGTGTCACCATATTACAGTTATTACGGTATTAATGACTCAACTGTCTCTCACATAAAAGAGATTTAACAACATTAGTCTAACCTGCAACCTCCCCTCCTTCCATCCTTCCTTCCTTCCATCCTTCCTTCCTTCCTCCATCCCTCCTTACTCCTTTTTCCTTCCTTCCTTCTCTCCTAAATTCCTTCTTCTTTTTTCGTCCTCACTCCTTTTCTTCCTTCCTTCCTCCCTCCCTCCCTCCTTACTCCTTTCCTTCCTTCCTTCCTTCCTTCTCTCCTTCCTCTTTTCCTCCCTGCCTCCTTACTCCTTTTCTTTCCTTCCTTCTTTCCTCACTCCTTCCTTCCTTCTTTCCTCCCTCCTTCCCTTCCGTCTTTCTTCTGCCCTTCCTTCCTTCCTCCTTTCCTTTCCTCACTCCTTTCCTCCCTTCCTTCCTTCTTCCTCCTTTGCTTCCTTCCTTCTTTCCTGTCCTTTCCTCCCTCCCTCCTACCTTCCTTCCTTCCTTCCTTTCCTTATTTCCATTCCTCCCTTCCTTTCCTTCTTTCTTCCTTCCTTCCTCCCTCCCTCCTTTCCTTCCTACTTCCCTTCCTTCCTTAACTGGAGGACAACAGGAGGGTTAATATTCTGTTCTTCTTCTCAGTTCACATGTTTCTGTCCATGTTTCATCATCTAAAAACAAACTTTTAGACTTTTCTTCACAATAAACAGATAAAAAAACATAAAGGTTAAAAATCCACTGCGGTACATCTGTGCTGTCTTCTCTCACTCTGCTGATTCAGCAGGTTCAGACCTCCCATGATGCACTGCTCTACACCACAATACACCAGTAACACACACACACACACACACACACACACACACGTGAAACAAAAAAAAGCTGCTGTGACACATCAACAAAGACGGATCACTGTTCACACACACACACACACACACACACACACACACACACACACACACACACACACACACACACACAGCGTACCACCTGTCTGTGTCTCCAGCTGTTTGGAGGTTTTTTGTACTCAGCTCTTTGTGTTTGTTCATCTGTTAACTTTAACAAACTCTCACACTGGAGCTCACACACTTCTCTCATTAAACAACTAAACCAGTACATTTATATTTATATTTATATTCAGGAAGCAAGAGACGATGTAGAAGTAATACTAGAGACAAGCAGTCATTCAGCCACAGGCCTTAAAGCAGTCGAGAGTCAGATATTCCCCTCAGGAGGAGGTGGAGACCAAATTAGAGCTAAAAGCAGAGTGAATGTTGGTGTGTGTTGGTGTGTGTGTGTGTGTGTGTGTGTGTGTGTGTGTGTGTGTGTGTGTATGTGTGTGTGTGTGTGTGTGTGTGTGTAGGGCTTCCCCAGGTGCCAAGGCCGGCTGACATCTTGGCCCGGTGTGATGTGGTGGCAGTTAGATGTGAGCACAGATGGTCGGTGTCACCATATTACAGTTATTACGGTATTAAACAGTAAATGACTCAACTAGAGCTAGCTAGAGAGTCAGATATTCCCCTCAGGAGGAGGTGCAGACCAAACTAGAGTTAAAAGCAGAGTGAATGTTGGTGATTCTTAATGAATGCTAATGAGTCTCAATGTCTGCCATGTTAACCGTATCATCATATCAACTTTATGAGGTGATATCATAATAATAAACTTTATTTACAGAACACCTTTCATACAAAGAGATGTAGCTCAAAGTGTTTCACATTAAAAACCAGATTAAATAAATATATGTTCAGCTGTCGTCCACGTCTCTCACAGCTCTAGGTAGTTTACTCCATCAGTTTGGAGAAAGTGTCTATGATGTCGACGACCGCTCCCCAAAAACCATTTAGAGCTTTAAAATCTATTCTAAAAGATACTGGAAGCTAAAAGATAAGTGAAGCTAAAACCAGAATAATACACTTATTCTTCCTTTATGTTGGTTAAAAGTCTCACAGCGTAGTTTTCCTCCCTCCCTCCTTACTCCTTTCCTTCCTTCCTTCCTTCCTTCCTTCCTTCATCCCTCCTTACTCCTTTCCTTTCTTCCTTCTCTCCTTCCTTCCTTCCTTCCTTCTTTCCTTCCTTCCTCCCTCCCTCCCTCCCTCCTTACTCCTTTCCTTCGTTTCTTCCTCCCTTCCTCCCTCCCCCTTTACCTCCTTTCTTCCTTCCTTCTCTCCTAAATTCCTTCCTCTTTTTTTGTCCTTACTCCTTTCCTTTCCTTCCTCCCTCCCTCCCTCCTTACTCCTTTCCTTCCTTCCTTCCTTCTCTCCTTCCTTCCTTCCTCTTTTCCTCCCTACCTAGGATGTCTAGGATGTGTTTTCTACTCTGACGTTGTGTTCCTTGTCTCAGTGACACACAGAGGAAGCAGGAACACACTGAATCAATGTTTTAATGTTGACACTCTTTAAATACGTGCTCCTCCTCCTCCTCCTCTTCCTCTTCCTCCTGCTCCTCCTCTTCCTCCTCCTCCTCCGTGTGTATCTAACATCTCTGTGAGTCTGACTGCTCTACTTTTGCTCTGCCGTCATCCTCAATCTGCCTCTCTGCTGCTCACACGTTAAAACCTTTCATCTGCACACACGTTACAGGCTGAAACAGTCGCTGTGTCATCCTAGGAAAAAACAGTCGCTGTGTCATCCTAGGAAAAAAAAAAAACGCCTGGTCAGCACAGCTCGGTGATGTCACCTTTCATTTGTCCTCCTTGTGCTTCTGCGTCAGGTTACACATCTGATCGGTGGAGTCAGCTGATCAGTCTGCTCATCATTCAGCTTTAACCCTCCTGTCGTCCTCCCAGGTCAAATTGCCCCCATCTTTTTTAACTGTTCCTTCTTTCCTTCCTTCTTCCCTCTTTCTTTAATTTTTCCTTCCTTCTTCCCCTCCTCTCCTCCTTCTTTGCTCCATCCCTCCTTACTCCTTTCCTTCCTTGCTTCCTCCCTCCCTCCTTTCTTTCCTTCCTTCCTTCTCTCCTAAATACCTTCCTTTTTTTCGTCCTTACTCCTTTCCTTCCTTCCTTCCTCTCTTCCTCTCCTCCTCCCTCCTCCTTCCTCCTTCCTTCCTTCCTTCCTCCCGCCCTCCTTACTCCTTTCCTTCTTTCCTTCCTTCCTTCCTTCTCTCCTAAATTCCTTCCTCTTTTTTTGTCCTTACTCCTTTACTTCCTTCCTTCCTTTCCTCCCTTCCTCCCTCCGTCCTTACTCCTTTCCTTCCTTGCTTCCTCCCTCCGTCCTTACTCCTTTTCTTCCTTGTTCCTCCCTCCCTCCTTACTCCTTTCCTTCCTTCCTTCTCTCCTAAATTCCTTCCTCTTTTTTTGTCCTTACTCCTTTCTTTCCTTCCTTCCTTCCTCACACACACACACACACACACACACACACACACACACACACCTCCACTCGTCTCTTTTTATCATTGTAACGATCATAAAGAATAAAGAGTTATACATTTTAATCCCACTGATGATGTTTATCTCTTAAGAAGTTACAGAGACGTTGAGTCATCGCTGAAATCCATCATCCATCTGCTCTCAACTGCTGTCAGACACACACACAACTACACACACACACACACACACACATACACACATACACACATACACACACACACACACACACACACACACACATACACACACACACACTGTGTACTTCAATGACACATATTAGGATGATTTAATGTGGTTATAACTTGTATTTTATCTATTAAAGCTGTGATGAAGGACATGCTTGTAGTTTAATATAAGTTATTATGACTCTGAAAGTAACGCTGCTGTTGTAGTTTAGTCTGTCTTCAAAAAATGACGAGACGAGGCTTTTAGACTTAAATTCAGACGTGATTCTTTAGTGAATAAAAGAAAGACATACGCGTTAGGTCTAGAGCAGGGGTGTCAAACATGCGGCCTGTGGGCTAGAACCGGCCCGCCGAGAAGTCCAATACGGCCCAGTTTCCTTCTTGCTCTTTTCCTTCCTCCTGTCTGTCCTTCCTACCTTTCTTCCTCCCTGTCTTCCCTTTCTTCATTCCTTCCTTCCTTCTTGTCTTCTCTTCCTTCCATCTGTCCTTGCTCCCTTTCTTCCTTCCTTCCAGTATTCTCTTTCTTCTCCTTTTCCTTCCGCCCTTCCTTCCTTTTAGTGGACCGGCCCACATGTATCAAATTGGGCTGTGTGTGGCCCTTGAATGAAAATGAGTTTGACACCTCTGGTCTAGAGTCTATAAAAGGAGCTCAACTCTTCTGAGAGCTAAAACATCGCCGCTGTATTTCTGAACAAGCAGCCTGTAGAGGTAGAAGAACATTTAAGAACATTTTAAAGTCCGTGTAGTTTGACATACCACAGAAAAGTGTGTTGTTAACCACCCTGCCAAATTTGAATGATTTAAAAAAATCGCCAAATATATGAAATTAGGCTTCAAAGTTGTGTAAAAATCAGCCTCTTTCTCTGCTCCCAAACGCTGTGGGCGTGGCCTCCGAGTCCGCTGAAACATCTGTCCTGATTATATTCACAATAGTCAGTTATATGTTTAGTTTAGTGTTTCATGTTGTGTGCTGTTGGTGTATGTTTGTTTATAATGTTTTTATGATATGATGAATTGTTTCTATTAAATCACGAATAAATATTTTAATTGATTAACAGCCCTAATTATTATATATTATTAGACACTGTATATTAGAGCTGGGCAATATATCGATATCGTGATATGAGATTAGATATCATCTTAGATTGAGGATATCGTAACATCGTAACATCGTAACATCATAATATCGTAACATCGTAACATCGTAACATCGTAATATCGTAACATTGTGATGTGTTATCAGAGTCTAATGTCCTGCTTTTAAAGCTGCATTAAAGTAAAATATATTATCTTCTGAACTTAACAGACTGTTCTAGCTGTTCTGTTATTTACCTTTTACCCACTCTGTCATTATATCCACATTACTGATTATTATTTATCAAACATTTCATAGTGTAAATATGTTGTTAAAGCATCGACAGTCATCTCTATAATATTGTTGTAATATTGATATTGAAATATTTGGTCTAAGATATTCTGTATATGCATTAGTTTTAGCTCAGTGTATCTCATTAACAGGAAACTAAGTGTATATATATGGTAGGGCTGTCAGCATTAACACATTAATTGCGAATAGATTAATGCAATCCATAACACGTTAATTTTTTTTTTTTTTAATTGCATTTTAACTTTGCAAGCCTTTTTGTCCCTTCTCCTCCCCCGTAGACGGCTCCTCTAGCTGTAGCGCTATGCTTTGAAGTGGCCTCCTGCAGTAAACCTACCGCGCTGATGGAAAGTAAGAGAGCTACTGGACTTTTGAACGGCTTGTTTAACTTTAAAACACTTCCAGACGCTTCAGTTGACAAGTCAAAAGTAAAATGCAACCTGTGTCAAACGGAGTTTAACTACCACCGGAGTACGTGGAGTTTGAGTTAGCACCTCCACGCTAAACACCCAGGTGCAGCCAAGCCAGCCTCAGCTCCACCAAAGGACCATTTTGGAGTGTGGGAGTCGCAGCAGAGCCGTGATTGATTCCCAGTTAAGACACTCTGGTAAGAAATGCTTTACATTATGGGCTTAAAACTGCCTTCAAATGGAAAATAACAGGATTTTAAACATGCAATTCAAAACGCCATTAATCGTGATTAACTATGGAAATTCTGCGATTAATCTCGATTAAAAAAATTAATCATTTGACAGCCCTAATAGATATATATATATACATATATAGACCTAAAATGACATTAATGAGCTGAAGCTTTGCTAATGGAGGAATGTTTATAATATATGCAGATAGAAGCTTTTCTTCTTCTGCAGATTCACTAACAGCACTCACATTATAACAAGAGTACAGTGGAGCTTTATTCTAGTGATGGGACAAACACAGCCTGCAGCATCTACAGAGGAAGTCCACTGTCTACTGAACACACACACACACACACACACACACACACACACCACACACACACACACACACACACACACACACACACACACACACACACACACACACACACACATACACACACACACACACACACAGTTTTTACACTTTACAGTCACGCAACCCTCACAACAGCTACTACTCTACTACATTTAAAGAGTTTGGATGATGAGCAGAGATGAAAGGATGTGTGTGTGTGTGTGTGTGTGTGTGTGTGTGTGTGTGTGTGTGTGTGTGTGTGTGTGTGTGTGTGTGTGAGTGTGTGTGTGTGTGTGTGTAAAGTCTTAAACACAGAGCAGATTAAACTTCATTTCAGGGTTTGAACATAAAGATAAGGTTAAAACAGTGAAAGCCAATCATCAGCTGAGTTTCTTCCTGTCTTCCTGTCAGCGTGTCGTTCTCAGTGTTTGTTACTTCCTGTCAGCGTGTCGTGTCGTTCTCGGTGTTTGTCACTTCCTGTCAGCGTGTCGTGTTGTTCTCGGTGTTTGTCGACTAAACGTCTCTGTGAGAATCTGCTTTGAAGTTCTTAACGAGACAATCGACACGGGAACAATTAACAGGAGAGAGCAGATATGTGCTGTCTCTCTCTCAGCTAACAGGTGACACATTCAACTGTTTACATGAACGTATAATAAACTACATTTAATCTACAAATAAAGAGAAGGAGGAAAATCTATAATCTATATAGCCATGTTCACATTGAGACTAGAATCAGTTTGTCCATAGACTGTATAAAAGAAATGGACGTAACATCCATGACGTCACCCATTGGTTTGTGGACTGCTGCTCGGAAGCCAATAGTTTCGAATCTAGGCAGCGCCATCTTGAAAATTTCAGGTGCATGCTGGGAAAAAATGAACACTGATTCTACTTATATGGGCATGAGGCGGGGCCATGGGTGGAGCGGGGAGGTTGCTATGGTTGCGAGGGCTGGATCTTGAGGACATTGGTCAATCAACCTGTCAATCAGGACGTAGCCACGCCCTAATGCATACCCTGCTTTATCGTCACATATAAAATCAGGGAGGCCAAAATGTCCCAAATGAACATCATACTGCATTGAAGAAGGCTTTAAACTAGCGATTGAGACCATAAACACATTTTGAAAACGTTTACTGAGGTTAGAAATCAAGTGAGAAGTTGGTGAATTCTCCATTGACTTGTATAGAGACGGTCGCCCCCTGGTGGCCTTTTGATAGAATGCAGCTCTAAGTTACTTCCTGGTTGGCCTCATTTCAGAGGACCAGAACTCCCCGCCTGGTTCTGAAGGATGAAGTGTTTAGTGACTGTCAGTGTTAATGTTAGCATGATAAGCCTGATAAGATGCTTGTTATGTAATAAAGTGTGAATCCTGACTAACACTGGCTTTAATACAGAACTGATCATTTATTAATACTGACTCTAATGACTTCATGTAATTTTAAAGCATCAATTAACAGCAAACAGCTCTGAGGAGATTCTGACTCTATTTTAGTCTCTTCTGATACATCACTGCTTCCTGCTGCAGAGTCTGGATCATTCAGAGCTGAGTTTATACTGCAGAGTCATCGGATAGAGACAAGAGACCAATACAGTCAGAGGCCGGAGGACCCCAGACTCAATATTAAAGGAAATATATGATATATTCACCTGATTGAAGTGTTGCTCTGCTGTCATGATATGTAGGAAGTAACATTTTAAACTTATTTATCATCATTTTTTAATGCACAGTCTTGATTCTTTTTTTTATTATTATTATCTATTTTAATTTTTTCGTGTTTTGTTTATTTGTTTGTTTGTTATATATTTTGTAAAACGTCCTTGGGTCTGTGAAAGGCGCTGAATAAATCACACCTATTATTATTACGAAAAATTTGATATTTTAAGGATCAATAACGCCCCCTAGAGCCCCTCAACTCAGATTGACACAGACAAACAAAATTGGGAACACATATGTGTCACGTGTCAAGTCGCACAAAAACGTCCATACCCTCACTCCAACAGGAAGTCGGCCATTTTGAATCAAATTTGTTTCTATTTGACTCAGAAGATGCGTCGCTGTAAGTCTCGCTCATTGGTGGCGGGGGGGCTTGGGCCTGGTCATTGCCGCTTGCAGCTTTAATTATTATTATTATTATTTTGTTTTAAATCTGAACCCAATCTGAGAATGTTGTAACGTGAATAAAAACACTTGTGAAAGTTTTTATCTCATGATTTTAAAGTTTTATATGATGTGAAACTCTGCAGCTAGTCAGTATGTTTCTCTACTGAAAGCATCAACTCATCAAATCAAGCTTTCAGGTTTGTTCTTCTGTTAGTGGGTTTTATCTTTCTGCCTCCTCAGTGTCAACTTTAACTTAACCCTCCTGTTGTGCTCCCGGGTCAAATTGACCCATCTGTTTTGACTCTTCCTTCCTTCCTTCCTTCCCTCCTTTCCTTCCCTCCTTTCTTCCTTCCCTCCTTCTTTCCTTCCCTCCTTCTTTCCTCCTTTCCTTCCATCCCTTCTTCCCTCCTTTCCTTCCTTCTTCCTCCTTTCCTTACTTCCCTTCTTCCCTCCTTTCCTTCCTTCTTTCCTCTGTCCTTCTTTCCTCCCTTCCTCGTTCCTTCTTTACTACCTCCCTCCTACCTTCCTTGATTCTTTCTCTCCTCCCTCCTTTCCTTCCTTCCTTCCTCCTTCCTTCTTCCTTCCTTCCATCTTTCCTTCCATCCTTCCTTCCTTGCTTCTTTCCTCCCTTCCTCTTTTCCTTTCTCCCTCCCTTCCTCGTTCCTTCTTTACTACCTCCCTCCTACCTTCCTTGATTCTTTCCTTCTTTCCTTCCTTCCTTCCTTCCTTCCTCCTTTCCTTCCTTCCTTCATCTCCCTTTCTTCCTTCCCTCCTTCCTCCCTCCCTCCCTCCTTTCCTTCCTTCTTCCTTCTTCCTCCCTTCCTTGACTCAAACACAACAGGAGGGTTAAAGCAGCATCAGAAGTGTCAGAAAGCAGCTACAGTACAAACATACAGTCTCCTATCTGTTCCTCCTGCTCCTCCACTACAACCACCTGCACTACTCTACTAGTATTTATAGTTGTAGACTCCCTCCCTTTCTTCCTTCCTTCCTTCCTCTTTTCAATCCGTCCTTCCTATCTTTCTTCCTTCAATCTGTCCTTGCTCTTCCTTCTTCCCTTCCTTCCTTCCTTCCTTCCTTCCTTTCTTCAATCTGTCCTTCCTATCTTCCTTCCTTCATTCTGTCCTTCCTTCCTTCAATCTGTCCTTCCTTCCTTCAATCTGTCCTTCCTTCCTTCAATCTGTCCTTCCTCCCTTTCTTCCTTCAATCTGTCCTTCCTCCCTCCCTCCCTCCCTCCCTCCCTCCCTTTCTTTCTTTCTTTCTTTCTTTCTTTCTTTCTTTCTTTCTTTCTTTCTTTCTTTCTTTCTTTCTTTCTTTCTTTCTTTCTTTCTTTCTTTCTTTCTTTCTTTCTTTCTTTCTTTCTTTCTTCCTTCCTTCCTTCCTTCCTTCCTTCCTCTGTTCAATCTGTCCTTCCTATCTTTCTTCCTTCAATCTGTCCTTCCTCCCTTCCTTCAATCTGTCCTTCCTATCTTCCTTCCTTCAATCTATCCTTCATTCCTTCAATCTGTCCTTCCTCCCTTTCTTCCTTCAATCTGTCCTTCCTCCCTCCCTTCCTCCCTCCCTCCCTCCTTCCCTTCCTTCCTTCCTTCCTTCCTTCCTTTCAATGATCTGGCCCACATCAGGTGAAATTTGGCTGTATGTGGCCCTTTAACTAAAATGTATTTATAGTTGAGCCATGAAGCCAAATGCAGTTTTAGCAGCTCAGAGCTCGATGCAGTTAAACTCTGTATGACCTGCTGTTGTGACAGCTGTCAGTTGTTCTATATCACACCCTCTCCCTGCACTGCTGACTGTACTGTAGAGAATAAGATGTGATTATATATACGGAGGAGTTAGAGAGGTACAGTCAAGCCCGAAATTATTCATAGCCCTTTTGGACATGCCACTTTTTGTTCAAATGTAAATAAAAGCTGACTGAAATATTTTTTTTACCACAATGATGCCTTTTGTACATCGTCTTATTATCTTCTTGGAGACGCCTGT